>NC_133533.1:42217921-42524335 GCF_048544455.1 Silene latifolia | reverse complement strand
TGATTTCCATTATCCGATGATCATTCATCGTGTTCTCAAAATAATCAAAAATAAAAGAGGATAAAGCACTTACCACAATCGGCCAGTACGCCAACCTCTCGTAGAGGAACGCCGAGTAGTCCTCACCAGGAAGAAGGAGGGCGTCACCACCGACGCCAGCCAGGTCAGCCTCCCTCTCAGCCTCAGAAGGCTCCTTAAACATCGTCCGAGGAGGATCGATGGGAACCGTCAAGACATCCCGAGAGCACTGACGAGCCAATCGCTCACCCAAGTACCACACAGGACCCATCGATGTCCTCAGCAGCAACCGGCTCGAGCTCCTAGGTCGAAGGACCTCAGCCACAAAAGGAAGCGCCAGCGTACTCTGCACAAGGCCTGGGCACCCACTAGGAAAAGCAAACAAGAAGTCATTCTTATGATCGGTTCTGAAAAGGTAATAAAAAACGAACGAAGGTGAAGTACTCACGCCGTCCAACTGAAGAGCGTTCACCTCCTGCCGACAGACGTCGTGGAAGGAACGCCGACTCCTCGTGCGACACATCACCCAATCCCTCACAACGGGATAGGCCTTCTCCACCAGCTTCGTCCTCTTGGGCGCGAGGCCCGGAAAGTAGGAGTACACCCACGCCTGTAAAACAAGATAGTCAACAACGATCTTTCCTGGTTAGGACAAGAAAAAGAAATGATCTTTCATGAAATGAAATGAAGGTTCATACCTCCAACAGCAGTCCAGGGCCGACAGCAGCAGGAGAAGTCCCCTTCTCTATCAACTCCGGACGAACCATGGCCCTTATGAAGCGGATGAGGACCGCAAAACCAGCAGTGACCCAGTCCCAACGGCCTAGGGAGCTCAGGTCAGAAAGAAAGGGAAAGAGCTTCGTCAAAAGCCTCTCTCCCTTGTCTCCGAGGTAGATCGAAGACAGAAACCACCAGAGCCACAAACGGACTCTCTGCTCTGCGGTACAGGGAGGAGGAGCCGTCTCCCTCCCCTCGATCACCACCAACGCCGGGGTCTTCCCCGCAAAGTAGTCCCGAACATAAGAACTAGGCACCAAACCAGGTACCGCAGCCGCCTTCGGCGCCAAGTTCCAGCCGATCAACCTCCTAGCCTCAGCCGAGTAAACCCTCATGGCTGTCTCCGGCCACTCCACCACCTCAGTCCCACACGGCAGACCAGAAATCATGTCGTAGTCCTCTAACGTGATCCCCACCTCACCAAAAGGCATGTGAAACGTAGAGGTCGTGTCCCAAAACCGGTCCAAGAAAGCTCGGACAAGACTGAGGTTAGCCCGAAGCTTCCTCCTCGCGATATCCCTCCAAGCCTGTACCAGGGTGCCGAATGCTCCCCGCTCGATCATGGTTCGCTCCTCCGCCAACAGCCTCTCGTAGCACCCCATCGCTGTCGTATAGCCCGAGAACGATCTAATGTTCTCAGCCTCCTATGTTGATTTGAAACAAAAGCTATCTTTAGCTCAGATGAAGAAGAAAAGGAATGACAAACAAAAATGAATGAAGATGAATGAAGGGTGATGAATTCGATTTACCAAGCTCTTCACCGTCCTGTAGGACAGGTGACCCTCTGCAGCCCAAAGCAGGTGCCTACTGTCCCAGGTCTCAGCCCACACAGGTGCTCCCCTCAGTTGGCGACCACCCCGTCCAACGTTGACCCGTCTCGGGGCCTCCTCCTCCTCAACAGCCTCCTCCTCAAGGACCTCGTCCTCCGCCGCCGTCACCGCAGCAGTGAAAGCCTGCTCTAACGCCTCCTCAAGCATCTGATAAGGGTCAACGGCAGTGTCCACGTCCATAGGATCCCTCCCGGATGTTGAAGCCTTGTCGCCTGCAAAATTAAAGTGAATGTAGGCCGCGTCAAGCGACGACAAGCCTTAATTAGGGGATTTTCGAGTTTTCGGAGCTCCGAAATCGCTCTTTTCTCGCCATCCTTGGCAATTTTCCCACAAACCCGTCCGCTCATGTGGTAATTTGGGTCAAGTCAAACCTAAGTTGAAGCCTAGTCATGGGTTCGAGTCGGAATTTCGACAGCATTTCGTTATAACGGCGATTATGCCCTAGGAAGTGTCTTAAAAAAGCCGTCGCAAATCAAAATTCCGAGATGGTAGGAAGTTTACCCATTATGCAAGGATTCCAAATACCAAGTTTCGTCACAAATGGGCAATCCTAAGGCTATTTTCGAAGCGATTTACGGTTTAGCTGTGAAACCGTCACAATTTCACTCAAATGCTCAAAACTCAATGAAAATTCGAGACAAATACATGGTTATGATCCTTATACTACCAATTAGCCATTTATAAAGTCAATTTTTCAAGGCAAAATCATTTGGGGAAAAGCCCCAAATTTTCGACTAAGTAGGGTCGAAAACCCTAATTATGTAGGTCCCATTTGATCAAATACGGAAGATAAATGCAAGATTGATACACATATCTCGATTAGTCATGGCAAATGCAAGCTTTTGGATCAAATTTTGACGGAAATGGTTGGAATTTGAGAGAGAAATCAAGAGTTTGTGTTTCGAACAAATGAAGCAAACCCTTTGTTTCATCGAGTTTTTACGCAGGATTGACACGCCCAGGAAAAGACTCAGCAGGTGTTGTGCCTCTTCCAAGGGACGCGGCTCTTGCTGCGCCTCTTCCTCGGTTTCCCTCCATAGGAATTTTCGAAGATTCGTTATAAGTTCGTTATTTTGTGGGCCCATCTTTGGTACGCCTCTTCTTCGATGTCGTATCACATATTTGGTCCGTTCGACGTATATTCTTCGCCCGGATCCGTATTTCTAAGCCAACAGCAAACTGTTGCCATGTTCTGCCAAGACCCAGCTTGTCACAACGAGCGGTTCTTCTTTGACAGGTGTTTCGACACGCCTTTATTATGTTCCCCTAGCGAGAGTACACGGATAGACATTCCCTCTCGAGACATGGAGATCAGTTCTCGATTATGTTCCCCCAGCGAGAGTACACGGATAGACATTCCCTCTCGAGACATGGAGATCAGTTCCCGATTATGTTCCCCAAGCGAGAGTTCGCGGATAGACATTCCCTCTCGAGACATGGAGATCAACATCGACCCCAAGCTATTCCAAAGTTTGTTTGAAGCCGACCACAAGCAGATTTCTCTCAGCAGTTCCAGACTATGTCCTGCTGTCTTCTCCCAATATCGCGTTTTGTTTCCTCTGGAATTTTGAAGAATTTCAGGTATGATCTCTTCTTATGGCTGGCGAGCTTCCTTACGTAGTCTAATGGACTTTAAACGACCCTCCCCGATAGTCGACAGACTCTAAAATGTTCCCGACGACAGGTCCTTGGTTCAGACCCCTTGAACCGCCTCGCGTCGCCATAGTCGTCAGGTTGTAATCTTCGATTGACCTGATGGCTATACTTTGACTTTCGCCTTGTCCAAGCCTCAGTCAAAGTGGGGGCTCTGTAGATACCTCATTTCTGCACCTCCCGCAAATCACCCGGTGATGATTGGGTCGCATGTTTGGTACGCGGAACGATTTGTGACAGTTCGTAAGTTTATCGTCAAGTGATCGCTCAAATACTTGTGTCCACCTCTTAATTGTCATCTACGTGCCGATACGGTCGTTTTGGCAGTAATTAGAGTACATTTGGAGTCCGGGTCAAAAAATCGTCTTCATTTTCTAAAACCGAGTCAGGATGTTCTGGAATGTTCCGGATGTTTCTATTCCATATTTTGCAATCTTTTAATCTTTGGCAAAGAATTTTCCGTAATATTCACACAAAATATTAAGGAAAACAAGATTAATCCGTTATTCCATAACCAAAACATGGAAATCTTTCTTCCGCAGGAGGAAACCACTTGGGAAAGGACGCAGCAAGTGTTGTGCCTCTTCCAAGAGACGCATTATGCTCTTTGCGCCTCTTCCCAAGTCCTTTTCTGCGTATTTTTCGTATCTTTTCATATCTTTTCGAGATTCACTTCCAAAGTTTCTCCAAAAACCATACTTCCTCCGTGTGATTAGTATAAATAGAGACCTTCGGTCTCACATATTTCTCACGCGAGTGTCCGCCCTTCTCTTCTCCCTTTGCATTCTAGACCACGTTCTTACTTTTTGGCTTCTACGTGCTTGAACTTTCGACCATGTAAGCTCGGATCTTTCTGAGTACCAGCCTCGTTTTGCATGACCTACCAATTTGACCAACTCCACCATAATCAACTTTAATCAATCTGTTTAACTTCCTCTTACGAGGGCACTTTCGTCTACATTCGAGTCGAGCATCACTAAACGTTAACTTAGTTCATCTCGTTTCGTCAAACATGTAAGTCTGAGGGTGTAAATCCTTCTTTTTATTATTGTTCTTTATTTATTGTAATCATTAATGTAATATTTATATCGAAAATACTCTTAAAACCGATTTGTAAACATTGTTTTAAACCCTTTTTACGGATTATCAGGAGACAACCGTCGAGAAAGGACGCAGCAACTGTTGCGCCTCTTCAAAGGAACGTGGCACCTGCTGCGCTTCTTCGTGAGGCTGCTGCAGTTCCTGCTTCCTTTCTTCTTCCTTCGTCTTTTGTTGTCTGTTCGTTTTCGTTTTCTTTGTTTGTTCATTGTTTCGTCGACACAATAATTTGATCATGATATTTCTAACATGTAAATAATTCATTCTTAATTCATCATTAAATCCCGACTTAAATCCCAAGTAATCCATATTTGCGGGTTTTCGTCATTAAAATCAATTCGGGTTTTAGAGATTCAATTTACCTATATTGAATCTCTGGAATTCATCTTTGACATACTTGTATCTGTTATTCATCGTCACCATCGTTAATTCGTCATTAGTAACCTGTTTAACCTAATTAATTTGTATTCATTAATTAACCTTGTATCTTGTAAATATTCGTTCTAATCGGTCTTGTCCATGCTTTATCGTTTTTATGACCTTGATCACATGTAAATAATCTGTTAATCACTTTCATCCGAGTCAAATATCATTAATCGATCATTAAAATCACCAACGAATATTAACAATTTGCAATTCCGGCTTCACAATTTAATCGAGCCAAGGAACGGACGCGGTTAAGTCTTTGTGCCTCTTCTAAGGGACGCAGCTGACTCATTGCGCTGTTCCTGGTTGATTTCTGTCCCTGAACTCCCGTGTTGCTTTGACCTAGTTTATTAATTACGTATTAATTAACTATTAATCGTATTATCACCCTAATTCATGTTCGTTAATTTATTTATTCATTCTTTCTCAAACTATCCGTTTTAGATGTATTTTTGACATAAATCATTAATCCGATGTAATTATTGTAATTTTCCTTTATTGTATTTATTATCGTATTTCTTTTATTGTATCGCTTGTATGTTTTCACATGTAATCAATCTTAATTCCTACTTCGACCCAATTGCATGTTAAATTACGTGTTTACCGACTTAGTCTAATTCTTCACATGTTAGGATTAATCTATTTGTTTATTGCATTGTATGCATATAAATTGACAATATATCGAGTATAGACAATTTCCCTAATCATTAGTAGAGGCCGCTATCGAGGCGGGCGTGATTAGGTGTTCGATCAAAAGAGCTTCCTAATAAGTACCCTCATCCCTTACTCCAGATCTCTGAGAACATCCGTGTTCATTGGCATCCACGAGAGTCATTCTAGACATAGAATGCTAAGGGTAACGAGTTCTTAGTGTTCATGTCACTACTTTGTGTCTTGACATGACGCGAGGTATTCGAACGGTTTCCAATTTTCCACAATAAATTGGTGGCGACTCCACAAATGCAAACGCTTGTTCCCAAGCGCCCCCGTGGGCCCGCGTCCACAGTGTGGTTTGTATTTGTTAGATATGACTTTTGGTGTAAATTTGGTGCTTTAATATAGTGGTGGATTTATTGGTGTTGTTTAATATTGTATTGGGAATTTATATAGCACTTTATTGATTCATTGGTTGTTCATATGAAGTTTTCATTCAATGGTTTTCCTTATTAATTGCATTGTAAATGACTGATTATTTGTTAATTTAGAAACCTTTGCATTCGTTGCATCTGAATGGTCAGGATTTTGTACACTGAAATTATTGCTTAATTTGAAACTGCAAATTCATTGTTAATTTTTGTCCATACGTTTAAATTCTTACTTAATGTGAAACTGGCAATTCATTGTTAATTCGTGTTCAATGGTCTGTATCCTTTGCCTGGCTTAATTAATGGTTATTGAATTACCTGTAGTTCACCGTCAGAGATAGAATCCTTTTTTTTTTCAGATTTATACTGTGATATGAGTATTGCAGATAGTTGTAATGACTAATATGAAATGTAAACAATGAAATTGTAGACTGTTGATGGGTGTTGTTGACATTAAAGATTAATTTCTAAAGTTACAGTATATTTTTTTTAGTAAAGTTTGACACATTAGTTTTTGGAACCAATTCATTCTGGATAATTAAATTTAAGGACAGGAATTACATAAACACTGGATCTTGAATTGGAATAGTGCAGTAGTAATTTATTTCCTCAGGTGCTAGGCAGTGCATTCAACCGTAATACCTTTTTTTTCGACAGTTACATTTCATTGAACACAAGAAGAGTATGAGAGTATGCGTTGTTAGCCTCTCCATCTGCGAGTATTGTAGCTTGATCCCGACATAACTGCACGGCTACATAGTCAACGATGCACTGGACGTATATACTGATGATCCCTTGCTGTGGCCACCCATAGGTATGGCTAGACATCATTATTGTTGCTATTAGACTAGCTATTATAACCATGATTAGCCTTATCAAACATCTTAGCAAGCTTCAAGGCAGAAATGCTATGTTGTAGTGTACATCCGAACTCCACAATCATCACTCTCGTAAACTCATTTGCAGCCCAGACTGGCTTTACCTTTGTCACTAAGTATCCGAGGCTGATCAAGGTATTTCTAAGTTTGGTAAAACTTTTACAAACCCTTTGTCCCTTGTGATAATAGTTTGGTGCATTGACTAAAATACACGAATATGGTTTTGCAAGATTGGTAGCCATTGTAGTATTTTCTGGGGGGTAGGATGTTTTTGTGAGTGTAAATTTAAGGAAGATGTATTGATTTGTTTGTTGTTGGGATAGAATATTAGCTGTGCAGATTTATAAAGTAGCTGAACTTTTTTTAATTTTTGGAAAAAATAAAAAAGAGAGTATAAAATTTGCCTTTGTTATATGTACAGATGAAAGATTAAAGGCTGAAATTGCTTTTGAGGCAACCTGCGCAAAAGTACTGATTAGGCCAATGCATGTAGAATGCTGTCTACTGAGGCTTGCTGTGTACACATTTTATACATTTTTAGAACAACCAAAAATAAGAAGATTTTCTCCTTATTTTTGGTGGTTGGTGAAACCGAAATAAGAGAAAAAAAGGGAAGAAAAATATCTTCCCCATTTATCTCACTTGGACGGTTTTAAGAGGAGAGATAGGGAGATCATTTAACGACTTCCTTTTGACCTAATTCTCTCATCACAAAACAAAAACCCTAAAAAAATAATTATCAATTTTTAGGGATCTCTTTCTAGCAAGAACAAGGGCATTTCTCAAAGCATTTTGGGTGCAACAATTAGGAGAATATCGATCTCGATATTGTTCTTAGGCTAAATTGCTAGGACCAAAAGTTGATTCTAATCTCTACTTTTGTTTATGTAATTTCATTTATGACTCGTATTTTCATAATTATAATTTCGTTATAATCCGAATTCTTGATGAAGTATACCGATATTTCCTACAACAACCAACCAACTATACAACCCAATTACCAACTCCAATCCGATATAGATCAACAACATTAAATAACCATCAACAATCAATCAAACATCTAATACAATGTAACCAATAACTGAGTAGGGAAACTCTACCTGGAAAAGCAATCACCAAAATCGTCACAACAGCGAATCAGAAACGTTCCTCTACGAAATCACCTCCTATCAATCATACAATCATACAATCACTGTAACACCCCCATTTATTTAAGGGTCTGAACTAGGACTCCTCAGATAAATGATGGTGTTACCATCTCGGAAACCCGAGGCAGTAGATAACAAAGGAAAGAAACACAGTACTTTATTATAATGTTTATAGTGACATTACAACGGAAATTAAAACAAAGTCTCCAAATACGACCAAAAGATAAGTCTGATAAAACTACTAAAAGACTAAGGTGGGCTAGGCACTAAGTCAGTCATCCAAGCTCTCTTCCCGGCCAGCTCCCATCAGTCTCTGAATACCTGTCAATCTGCTCCCCAATAATTGGATCATCACAGGCGTACACGAATACACGGGGTCAGCCACGAAGCTGAGTAGGTAATACAATTAACAGTAACATAAAACACATACTCCTCCATCATCAACACCGCCATCACAACTCACAACCCGGACAACCCAGCCATACCGATCCCCGGTAGACTATAAATATCGACCGTAGCCGATCTCCCATTACCTTGTTGAGGACACCAGGGCAAGTCCTGCAGAACCCGCCTGGGCCTTATCACAATGTCATCATCACCACCTCCACCAACTCCAATGTAATAATATAATAAAACAGTTCAACAATAGTACTTAGCTTAACGAAATGAAATCAGGCAATCATATTATAACATGTAAATCACCGATTTAGTCAATCCAGTCACATAGTGTTATATCAAGTCCAGTGTATTCCCCTACCTCAAATAGCGGTGATAAGCTAACTGCAGATCAGAAGTACTCCACCCGAAACTCGCCACCTAAACATATATATATAACATAATTAATTCTCTTACTAATCCCGCTCCCATAATCAACAGTTACTATAAATAGAAACTTCCCCAATTTAGAAATTACTAAAAATATAAGTTACCCAAAATAGAAAGTTTCCTAAAATAGAGTTACTAAAAATAGTAACCTTCCCGAAATAGAATCCCGACTCAAAACTTAAATACATTGTTCCGTCACCGCAACTTAATATCAAAACTAATAATGTAAATAATAGAGTATACATATTTCCGACTTATCAAAATAAAAACCCGTAACAAAATAACCCGAAAACAATACACAACCCGACACACGCACACCCCCCCTTTTAACCCGTCACAACTCGCCCCTCAACCACCAATCCTCACCGCCGACCACCAGGCCTGACACCAGGTCTGGCCTGGTCACCTCCCACCACCACCAATGTGGTCGACCCCCGCCGGTGGTCAGAACCACCACCACCAACACCCCCTGTTCACACCCAGCCGCCACCAAAACGCCATGAACAGCCCCCCTTTTTAACCCGACAGCCACCACGACACAACCCCTTCTGCCTACCAACCACCACCCCTGACACCACCGTAGAAAGGTGACCCAGACACACGTGGCACCACCGATTCGACCTCCCCGAGTCCACGGTGGTGCCACCCCTTTACCCTATGTCTAAAACGCAATCAAAAACCCCCAACCAACCCCGACACCTAAACACCACCACTGCAACCACCATCAGCAACGACCACCACTCTAACCACCACCACCCGTTTCGACTCCACACCAACAATACATCCCTCAACCCCACGACCACCACAACAGTCCCTAAAAGACGCATAACTCAATACAAAACAGTGTGACAGAAATGAAAACAGGGAACCTTACCTGTGACGGCCGTCGACCTGAGCTTTTCCGACCAGCACAACCACCCTCGACCCCTAGCAACGACTCCCCTGGACTCACGGCAGACCCTACTCCCTCCACACTCACCGGCGCTCTCTCTTTGGCCGTGTAGAAGGCTTGATCGTGAAAGGAAAAGGGGTTGATGTTGGTAGCTTCTAAAATGACGGTAGGAAGGGGAGTAGGGTTTTAAAGATGTATTAGGGTTTGATTTTAGGGTTTGGTGAGGTAAAATGGTAAATGGGTAATGAGTGGGTAAATGGGCTATGACACCTCGACCCAAAATGTCACTCAACTATAAACCCGACTCATCTCGCGATATGAATTAAACAATTATTTTTACGCTTTTACCATTACCTTTACGCTACCATTAAATAATAAAACTCGCCCAAACGATAATAAAATACGGGGTATTACAGTCTTCCCCCCTTAAAAAGAACTTCGTCCCGAAGTTCGCTCCCATACCAAACATGTCATACGAAAATATAAAAGACATCTCGTATAACTAACACAGTCAAACACACAACTAGACTACATAAACACGAAATGTTACATTCTACCCTCTAAAAAGAAAGTTACGTCCCGTAACTTACCTCAAGTGAACAGATGCGGATAACTCTCTCTCATCGCGGCCTCGGTTTCCCAGGTAGCCTCTTCTGCTTTATGATTAGTCCACAACACTTTCACTAAAGCAGTCTCTCCGTGCCTGGTCTTTCTAACCTTCCTGTCCAAGATCTCCTTAGGCGTCTCGATGTAAGTCAACTGCTCGTCCACCTCGACCACATCATGGCTCAAAATGTGCGAAGGGTCACTCAAATATCTTCGCAACTGAGAAACATGGAAGACATTATGTACCCTGGCTAAAGCTGGTGGTAAAGCTAGCCGATATGCCACTTCCCCAATTCTATCCAGGATCTCATATGGCCCAATGAACTTCTGGCTCAACTTTCCCCGCTTCCCGAATCTCATCACTCCCTTCATCGGAGACACTCTAAGAAGTACTTTCTCCCCCACCTGGAAAGAAATGTCGCTTCTCCTAGCGTCGATAGCTCTTCCACGGCCCTGGGCAGCCCTCATCTTCTGTCGAATGATCGCACCGCTCAACCATCTCTGAATCATCTCTGGTCCCAAAACTACCGCATCAGCTCGATCATCCCAACACACAGGACTCCTACACTTCCTGCCATACAGAGCCTCAAATGGAGCCATCCCAACACTAGCGTGGTAACTGTTGTTGTATGAAAACTCAATCAACCCCAGTCTATCCTCCCAAGACCCGCCGAACTCCAAAACACAAGCCCTCAACATGTCCTCGAGTGTCTGAATAGTCCTCTCTGTCGACCATCGTATTTGGATGAAAAGCGGTGCTCATCTTTAATCGAGTACCCATTAGTGATCGTAACTCCTGCGAATTTGGATAGAAACCGGAGTCTCTATCGGAAATGATGTCCTTGGGTACACCATGCAGCTTCACCACATACTGCACATAAGCCTTGGCCAACTCAGCTTTACTCCAAGTATCCTTCATGGGGATAAAGTGAGCCGACTTGGTTAGCCTATCCACGATCACCCAAATCATATTGTTACCCTTCTGAGTTCGAGGCAACCCAACAATGAAATCCATGGAAATGCTTTCCCACTTCCACTCCGGCACATCTAATGGTTGAACCTTCCCTTGCGGTCTCTTATGTTCACTCTTCACTCTCTGGCATGTCAAGCATCGAGCTACGAACTCAGCAACTTCCCTCTTCATATTCGGCCACCAAAAGGTCTTCTTGAGGTCCTTGTATAACTTATCTCCCCCAGGATGAACCGAGTATGGCGTGGCATGTGCTTCGAAGAATCTTCCTCTTGACTCATCATTATCCGGAACACACCACCGTCCCCCAAACCTCGACTACCATCAAGCATGGATAACAAACCCGGAATCAACCCCAGATTCTCGCCATTCTCTTGTCGCGCCACTTCAATTCTAGCATCGGCTTTCGTAGCTCTCGATCTCCTCATATAACTCGGCTCAACGGTCCAAGTCCCCAAGAGTCTCTCCTTGCCGGATCACGTGGATTCCCATCCCCCGCAGCTCATTATGCATCCTCACTCTAGATCTAGCACTGCTCAAAGCATGGATGGATTTCCTGCTCAAGGCATCGGCTACGACATTCGCTTTCCCCTCATGATAAAGTATCTCCATGTCATAGTCGCCAATCAATTCGATCCATCTCCTCTGTCTCATGTTCAACTCCTTCTGTGTGTAAATGTACTTTAAGCTCTTGTGATCGGAAAACACTTTGAAGGTAGCCTCATAAAGATAGTGTCGCCATAACTTGAGCGCAAACACCACAGCCCCCAACTCTAGATCATGAGTAGGGTAATTCTCCTCATAGGTCTTCTTCAGCGTCGAGAAGCGTAAGCGATTACCTTCCTGTTTTGCATCAATACGTACCCCAGACCCTTCTTGGAAGCATCAGTATACACCTCGAAATTATCATTCCCATCTGGTAGTGCAAGGATAGGAGCTGTAGTGAGTCGTTCTTTGAGGGTTAGAAATGCCTCCTCACAACTCTCATCCCAAACAAACCTGTTCTCCTTCCGCATTAAGGACGTCAATGGCTTGGCGATCTTTGAGAAGTCCTTGACAAACCTTCGGTAATAACCTGCTAGCCCCAAGAAGCTTCGGATCTCACCCACATTCTTAGGACTCTGCCATCTCGTCACTGCCTCAATCTTACTAGGATCAACCGACACCCCTTCCTTGGAAATCACATGGCCCAGAAAAGCAACTTTCTTCAACCAGAACTCGCACTTGCTCAGCTTGGCATATAACTGGTTCTCCTCCAAGGTTTTCAAGACTAACCTCAAATGTTCCTCATGTTCCTCCTCATTCTTGGAGTATACCAGGATATCATCGATGAACACAACCACGAACTTGTCCGGTAAGAACCGAACACTCGATTCGTCAAGTCCATAAACACGCTTTGGCGCATTAGTCAACCCGAATGGCATGACCACGAACTCATAGTGCCCATATCTTGTTCTGAAAGCGGTCTTAGGTATATCCTCGTTCTTAATTCTCAATGGTGATAACGACCTCAAATCGATCTTAGAGAAAACTCCGGCTCCGCTCAATTGATCGAACAAATCATCGATCCTTGGCAAAGGATAACGGTTCTTGATGGTCACATTGTTCAACTCACGGTAATCCACGCAAAGTCTCAAGCTTCCATCTTTCTTCTTGACAAACAACACTGGTGCTCCCCAAGGTGAAACACTAGGCCGTATGTAACCTTTCTCCGCTAGCTCATCCAATCGCTTCTTCAATTCCTCCATCTCTTTCGCCCCATACGGTAAGGTGGTTTAGAAATCGGCCCTTCTCCGGCTTCGATCAATGGAAAAGTCCACTTCTCTTTTCGGTGGTAATCCTGGAATGTCCTCCGGAAATACATTCTCGAACTCCCTCACCACTGGAATCTCAGACACCTTAGGGGTCTCCGACTCACTATCCCACATCTGGCACAGGATTAACTGATCCCCTTTCCTCAGACTCGACTTTAGGGTGTTAACAGATATGAATTTGACTCTTGGCTTGACCACATACCCCTTATAAGACACCCTAGTTCCCTTAGGTCCCCTCAAAGAGATTTTCTTCTGATAGCAGTCGATAAAAGCCTTGTACTTCCCTAACCAGTCCATCCCCAGAATCACCTCAAAACCCCCCAAGGGAAACTCTATAAGGTCACATTGAAACACAACATCTCCGATGTGGATTGGTACCCCAGTGTAGACTCTATCACAAGATACCGACTCCCCGAAGGTACCACTACCGAATCAACAATTCTATCATATGACTTAAGGTTTAAGACTCGGCATGTTCATGAGATATAAAGGAATGTGTAGCTCAGGAATCAAACAACAAAAAGGTGGGTTTAGAGTTAACAGGAAATGTACCAGTCACCACATGAGAGTCATTCTTAGTTGCCTCCTTGCCCATGGCGAAGAGCTTGCCACTGGACTTAGCCCCACTCTGACTTGAAGAAGTGCTCCATTGTTTGTTCCCTTCATTTCAGTCTTCGAAAGTTGGTGCTCCCACTCTGTTGGCTCATTGACACGGTTACGGTAGTTGTTGTAGCTTCCGTGGTAGCCGTTACTAGCTCCGGACCTCGCTCCTCCCCCATAGCCTTGAGACATAGGTGTGCGATAATCGCTATACCCCGACCCCACCGAACGAGAGCCACCGAACCCCGGACATAGGTGCCCTGTATCCACGGGCATCGATTCGCCCCGATGATCGGCATTCAAACCTCTTGTGTCTGTCTTTCCACAGCCAAAACAAGTAAGCCCTGTGAGAACTACCTCCCCCGCTGGTGCCCCGAAGCCGCCTCCACTCGAGCTCTCATACCCCCGGGGCACTGTTAGTGGAGTACCCACCATATCGCCCGAACTCGCTTCTTTGCCCCAGATATCGCTTGTGGTCTCCAGCTTCCTTTTCTCGGCCTTGCCTTTCTTATCGGCCTTGATGTTCCGAGAGTCTTTCAGAAGACACCACCCTCAAGTAAATGTCCTGAATGTAGTGGGTGGAGCCGCTGTGAGCCTCTTCTTGATGTCCATAGTGAGCCCCCGCTCAAACCTCATAGCCAACATAGCTTCATTTCGCCCAAAGTCATCGGTGTATGAGGATAATCGTCGAAATTTCCGATGATAAGTCTCCCTTTGTCATATCTTTGTCATCTTGAAGGTGTCAAACTCCTCCCGTAGTTTGGCTTTTTGGAACTCGGGCATAAACTCATTCTTCAAAAGCTCTTGAAATTCCAACCAAGATACATGTCCCGTCTCAAGATCCCTAGCAACCTCTCGTATCTCCACCTTGTTCTGGTCCACTACCACCATTTGTGGCCCTAAGATAGTGGGCAGCTTGATCCACCTGCACTCTTAGGACATGCTAACAGTTCAAACAAATTGGTGAATTCCCTACACCATTCCCCCAGCAACTGTGGTTCCCCCTCTCCAGTGAATATTGTGGGGTTATGCCTTGCCACAATGGTACTCATCTTTCCCGGATCTAATCGTTTGGCCTTTAGGGCCTCATTCTCAGCTCGGAGCCTATCCAACTCCGCTTGGATGTCATTAGCAGCGGTATCCCTTCTCGGAGGCATGTCTAAAAAAAATTAAGAGAGTTAGTGATGTTCCCTGCAACACTAGAATTACTTAGTCAGTCCTACCCTACATATTTAGCTAACATGGTTCAGGGATCACATAACCGCATATCACTAGACATAACATCCATCTTAAAATCTTAAGCATCATATATATATAAATATCTCACTTCATTATTATGCCAATTCTTGCCTCCGAATCATAATTAAACACATGTATACTTATACTAACAGTATATCACTTGCCTAATTCTCACATCATGTTCAATATCACACAACTTTCCTACTCTACCCTTTTCTCTCGTATGATCTCAAGGTACCCGGGTCAAACAGAGAGGGCCAATGGTTCAGTGTGAGGGGGCCCCTTACTCATCCCTTACCTTTAGTGTGCTCCTAACAGTTCTATCCCGGGGTTCATTTTATTTGACTCTTCCTAAATTCATTGGATTCATTGGTTTAGGCCTGAGGATCGTTCGCTCTGATACCACTTTGTAACACCCCCATTTATTTAAGGGCCTGAACTAGGACTCCTCAGATAAATGATGGTGTTACCATCTCGGAAACCCGAGGCAGTAGATAATAAAGGAAAGAAACACAGTACTTTATTATAATGTTTATAGTGACATTACAACGGAAATTAAAACAAAGTCTCCAAATACGACCAAAAGATAAGTCTGATAAAACTACTAAAAGACTAAGGTGGGCTAGGCACTAAGTCAGTCATCCAAGCTCTCTTCCCGGCCAGCTCCCATCAGTCTCTGAATACCTGTCAATCTGCTCCCCAATAATTGGATCATCACAGGCGTACACGAATACACGGGGTCAGCCACGAAGCTGAGTAGGTAATACAATTAACAGTAACATAAAACACATACTCCTCCATCATCAACACCGCCATCACAACTCACAACCCGGACAACCCAGCCATACCGATCCCCGGTAGACTATAAATATCGACCGTAGCCGATCGCCGGCATTTCCTTGTTGAGGACACCAGGGCAAGTCCTGCAGAACCCGCCTGGGCCTTATCACAATGTCATCATCACCACCTCCACCAACTCCAATGTAATAATATAATAAAACAGTTCAACAATAGTACTTAGCTTAACGAAATGAAATCAGGCAATCATATTATAACATGTAAATCACCGATTTAGTCAATCCAGTCACATAGTGTTATATCAAGTCCAGTGTATTTCCCTACCTCAAATAGCGGTGATAAGCTAAGCTGCAGATCGAAGTACTCCACCGAAACTCGCCACCTAAACATATATATATAACATAATTAATTCTCTTACTAATCCCGCTCCCATAATCAACAGTTACTATAAATAGAAACTTCCCCAATTTAGAAATTACTAAAAATATAAGTTACCCAAAATAGAAAGTTTCCTAAAATAGCAGGTTACTAAAAATAGTAACCTTCCCGAAATAGAATCCCGACTCAAAACTTAAATACATTGTTCCGTCACCGCAACTTAATATCAAAAGTAATAATGTAAATAATAGAGTATACATATTTCCGACTTATCAAAATAAAAACCCGTAACAAAATAACCCGAAAACAATACACAACCCGACACACGCACACCCCCCCTTTTAACCCGTCACAACTCGCCCCTCAACCACCAATCCTCACCGCCGACCACCAGCCCCGACACTGTGTCCGGCCTGGTCACCTCCCACCACCACCAATGTGGTCGACCCCGTCGGTGGTCGAACCACCACCACCAACACCCCCTCGTTCACACACCGCCACCAAAACGCCATGAATGCCCCTTTTTTAACCCGACAAACGACCACCACGACACAACCCCTTCTCGCTACCAACCACCACCCCGACACCACCGTAGAAAGGTGACCCAGACACACGTGGCACCACCGATTCGACCTCCCCGAGTCCACGGTGGTGCCACCCCTTTACCCTATGTCTAAAACGCAATCAAAAACCCCCCAACCAACCCCGACACCTAAACACCACCACTGCAACCACCATCAGCAACGACCACCACTCTAACCACCACCACCCGACTCGACTCCACACCAACAATACATCCCTCAACCCCACGACCATCACAACAGTCCATAAAAGACGCATAACTCAATACAAAACAGTGTGACAGAAATGAAAACAGGGAACCTTACCTGTGACGGCCGTCGACCTGAGCTTTTCCGACCAGCACAACCACCCTCGACCCCTAGCAACGACTCCCCTGGACTCACGGCAGACCCTACTCCCTCCACACTCACCGGCGCTCTCTCTTTGGCCGTGTAGAAGGCTTGATCGTGAAAGGAAAAGGGGTTGATGTTGGTAGCTTCTAAAATGACGGTAGGGAGGGGAGTAGGGTTTTAAAGATGTATTAGGGTTTGATTTTAGGGTTTTGTGAGGTAAAATGGTAAATGGGTAAATGGGTAATGAGTGGGTAAATGGGCTATGACACCTCGACCCAAAATGTCACTCAACTATAAACCCGACTCATCTCGCGATATGAATTAAACAATTATTTTTACGCTTTTACCATTACCTTTACGCTACCATTAAATAATAAAACTCGCCCAAACGATAATAAAATACGGGGTATTACAATCACCATCTATTATCAAAATACTCCCAAAACCCTCAAATTGCCCAATTAGTGTCTCAACCAAAATCAATGAAACAATACAAAAACTATACTAGGATCTTACCCACAACGCGACTGTCTCAACGGCGTAAAGAACTCTGCGATCCGACCACTCTAGCCCTTAGGATTTAATAGCAATGCGAAAGAGAGAAGTAACGTAACTTTGTTTTATCTTTGTGAAGTTTATAAAAAAGGTAAAAGTGAAAAGAAACTGACGAAAGGTGTTTTTATATCCTTCTCGTGTTGCTATCAAAACTCGGCAAATAACCCATAAAAACCCACTTACTCGATCGAGTAAGTGACTTACTCGATTTACTCGATCGAGTGGTCCCTACTCGATCGAGTACCCATCAGACAGAACACTGTTTCGTAGGCCAAACTGACTTACTCGACAGAGTAAGCCTTACTTGATAGAGTACCCAACAGTACATAAAACCACAGCTTCATTAAGCTAGTTGCTTGAATTTGTTTAAATGGACTTACCACAAGGAATCAACCAATAAAAAGTTAGTATTTTAAAATGTGGGTCCAATCTGGCTAGTGAAAAATTAAGGCAAACCATTGAAATGCATCTATCTATAAAATATTATTAAAAGGCTAGCCTAAAAATGCCACGTAGACAATGCCACATGGGATGAAAAAAAAAGTCACGTACGCAATAACAATGTGACATGGCAAACTAATATGATATGGATTATCAATTTATTATTATATTGCATTAATTTAATTCACTTATTTCTTTTAAAAATCCATCCATATTCCATTAGCTTTAACTTAATTAACTCAAAAAAAAAACTAAAATAAAAAAATACGCAATAACTATAAGTTAATAATTTCAAGATATTTCATATGGAGTGGTATTATATGTATTCGAAATAAAAAAAAACTAAATACATAAGAAATTAAGAACGAAGAAGAATAAATGAAGTTGAAAAAAAAAATTTTGTATCTGTACAATATAGTTAAAAGACTAATTAAAACATTTAATTTTAATCCACATGTCGATTTTTTATTGATAAATACTAATTCATCTATATTGATTACTTGATTATTTATTTATACAATATTATAAAAGTCTAGACTATGTATTAAAAAGTTATCTTTAAAACTGTCACATGCTTATAACTTATAAGTACAAAAAAAATTTAAAAATATTAATTACAAACACAAAAAATAAATTAATACAAACTCTTTATTTTCCTCTCATAAATTTGGTTATTAATCTACTTATTTATTTAGCCTTTAATTTCTTTTATTTAATAGGATGATTTTTTGGTTTTCTCTCACCATCATTATAATTTGTAGTTATCATATTTTTTTTATCTCCCTTTTAATTTACAAAATCGTTCCTCTTCCCTCGAATAAATTGTTGAAATTAATCAATAATTAATAACAAAAAGTTTCCTATATAACTATTATAACAATCCTAATTTTCATTTTTATTCAAAAAGTTGGTAGGTAAAGTATACATACATAGATAATTAAATAAATTCTTTCGCTTTTTATCCTTATTATGTTTTAAATTTATTAATAGTAAGAATATTATTTAGTTATTGTTTATGTGTTTGTATTGAAATTGCAGGAAGATGACATACTCAATTATCAATAACATTGCATGAAATCTACATTATCTAATTAAAAGGGTAGCTTAGAACATTCAATTTCATTTCACATGATATTTTCACACCCCGTTAATTCTTATTCATTTTTATTGATTATTTAATTATATTGACAATATGACATGCATGGAATAATAATTGAATTTATAAAACTATAATCTATAATTAAAAAGTAAGCCAAACTATTTACCATTATCTGAACATCATATCTATAAATATTATTAAAAGGCTAGACATTAAACGCCACGTGGACAAATGTGACATGACAACAATTAATTGTGACATGGCAAAATATAGTCCACGTAGAATTACTAGCATAGTAGTACACATGAAAAAAATTATCAATTCCACATTTAAAAATTACTCTCATAATTAATGGTAAAAAACTAAATTTAGATAATTTTAATTTCATGGGATAATTTTTAAATCACTCTCATGCAAAGTGGATTTAATAATAATAATAATAATAATAATAATAATCTATAAATATAATTAAAAAGTAAGTCAAACTATCAACCATCAACTATATGTTTTATTTTAATTTCATAAGATAATTTATAAACCACTCTCATGCACCTTTTACATTACATTTCTCGCTCCATATTTATATATGTAAAATCAATAACTCTATAATCTAAATACAAAATCTATATATCTAACTTAAAAGCATGCTAAATTACCTATCATAATCTACATGTCATATCTATACAATAATATAAAAAGGCTACCTTGAGCATATATATAAGACATGTGACAGCGTAAAATCACTAAGAAACTTTCATTTGATAGTATGTGACTAATTAATAATATTCATTCATAGAATTAAGATAGAATACTTATTATCACGTTTATAACTCCTTATTCATCTCTAACTCTTCCTTTTCCTTTTTGATGATTTCTTTCTCCCCCTAAAATTTAACTCCTTATTTGATGCTAAGTTAATATAAGTAAAGTCTTTAAAATAAGCACTTTTATTTTTTACCCTCTTTTTCTAACCTTTTGGCATATTCATATGTTATTGAAACTTTCCATTGCATATAATTTTTATTAGTCATTTGCATTTGTGAAAAAAATAAAGTTATATCATACATAAAGATTTGTGTTTTATTTGGTATTGTTTAAATAACTTTTATGGATGTCAATTTGTATTTCTCACCTTGATTGATTTTTGCAGATGAAATGGTACAATTTTCTTATTATTGCAAAGTTGGATTGTGCAGTTAATTACGTTATACATAAGGTATGTTCTACGAGTTTTGTTTGTGTAATTTATATAAGCTTATTGTAAAATGCACAGTTTTGTTGTAATTTATCCACTAATATCGCTTCGTGGTAGATTTATTTTATACTATCTTTATGTAAACCCTCTTACAAGATTAATTGAATTATCATTAAATGTATGTTTGTTTCTTATTTTATTTTTGTAGGTGATGCTTCCTTTGTCTTCTCATAATATTAACATAGTGTGTTAAAAAAAAACTACATGGGAATGTGTAGGCAACAAAAGGATTTAGTTGAACAAAAACTTGATATCCGTCCTTGAACCATGTTCTAATGTTATTAAAACTTATTTGGTACGTAATTGTCTCACTTGATATAAAAACAAAATATTTTTAATTTTTAATTCGAATTTAGAGGATCTTAGTAAATTATTATTTTTATAACTCTGTTTTTGTAAAAAAAAAAAAAATACAATATAGTTAAAAGGCTACTTAAAACATCTAATTTAATTCACATGTCGTTTTTATATTGGTTAATATTAAGGCTATATCAGACTTATTTATTAAAATTCTTCATAAGATTTACTAATATTTTTTTGATGGAAATCATAATACCGATCATGATTTAAATTATAAAAATTAATTAACAATTTACTCTCATCATTTAAATCGTACAATTTGTCCATCTAACTCTTCATTAACCATAGAGATAGTAGTTAAAAGGTCTTATATGTAGTAAATAAAAAGTCTAATAATTTGGATTATAAAGCTACTAATAATATTTTTTAGTGGAAACCATAAGATCATGTACTAAATTACAAAAATAAATTAAGAATTTACTCTCATTATTTAAAATTTAAATCGTAAAATTTATCCATATAATTCCTCATTAGTAATAAAGATAGTAGCTAAAAGATCTTATATGTGGTAAATGAAAAATCCAATAACTTGGATTATAAAGCTTCACAACTTCTCATATTGTTACTTCTGATTTATTTCAAAACCATCTTAAATATTGTAATTAGCACACTTGCGAAAAAGTGAAAAATAAGGTGTATATGTGCATGTGATTCAAACGTTCATAGTCTTCTTTAAAAGTACTCCATATTTCTATCTTTTAAGATTTTAAAATTTTAAACGTTTAATAAGTTATATAGTTAGTTTTGTAATTAAGATGATGCTTATTTAATTTTAATTTTAATTTTAATTTTAACTATCTCAATTTGGAGATTATTGATTGTGAGGAGACTATTAAAAAGTGGAGATTACATGTTTGGATCTAAATGTGAAAAACGAAAACATATTTTTTACTCTTTTAGTTGGCTTACAAAGCATCACCATTCATCATCGGCGAGATTCTCTATTTTACATGTATATTTTTGATAAAAAGTATAGATTTTGAGGAAAAGTTAAATTAATAGTATCTATTTAACTTTCTTAAAAAAAACCTATCAGATATGTAACCGCGATCTTGGAGTGCTTTGTTTATCGACCTAACGACGCAGCCGTTTTTAGCTTAATTATTTATGACATACATCATAAATACATAAAAATAACAAATTTGTAAAAAATTTAAACAAACATTTATAGTTATAAAATTAGCTACATTAAATTGTTGACTACAAAATATTCATGAATAATATTAACATGTATTAAAATATATGGAAATAAAATTCAAATTAAAACTTCTATCTATATTACTATGATCATGAAAAATAATGTAAAAAAAAAGTAAATATTTACAAATGATTGGTTTATAGCTTATTCGCGATAAAAAATATATTTTATATTTTAGTTAAAGATGGACGTCAACAAAAGCAAATAAATGGGAAATAGAACAAGTCCGCGATTTTCGCGGGTACAAAACTAGTTTAAAATTTCATAAGATAATTTCTAAACCGCTCTCATGCAAAGTGGATTTTGTTAAAAAAAAAAGAATAATAATAAAGCAAACTTTTTACATTCCATTTCTCCTTTGCTCCATATTTATGTCTATATTAATTTTCATAATAATGAGAAAAATCTATAACTCAATAATCTAAATATAAAATATATAAATCTAATTAAAAGGCAAGCAAAACTAACTATCATCATTTACATGTCATATTTTTTTAAAAGAAAAAAAAAGACAACATCTTAAATCAATCTCCTGTAAAGTGGATCTTGTAAAAAAAGAAATTATAATAATAATAATCAAGCAAAACTTATACATTCCATTTCTCTTTATTCCTTATTAATGTTTATATTAAATTTCATAATAATGAAAAATGATGCCCAAAAGTCATGTACCTTGATTCATATTTATACCTATATTAATTTTGATAATAATTAAAAAAGGATGCTCAAAAGTCATAAAACGCATCCTCAATTCTTTATATATTTTTTATGGAAGCTAAAATTTATAAGATACAATTTGTCTTATCTCTATCATCAGTAGAATTAAATATATCACTAAACTTTTCTATCATTCTATTAACATCAAGCTAAGTGTATAAGGTTTTAAAATTATTATCTAATTTATTTACATTTTATGTAAGTTCCATTGGGTTAAGAAATGTTCATTACATTTTCAATTTCATCGTTTGTGTTTGTTTTGTTCTCATTTAGGGGCTATCAAGATTTGTGGTGTTGAACTATTCAAAGGTTAATATACTTACATCTCTACGACTTCATTCTCATTCCCTTTTTCTTTCACTATTTACGAGGAAACTTAAGTTAATAACGATAATATTACGTAAAACAAATTTCACTATTTTGTTGGTTAATTCAGACTAATTACTGAGTTTTTTTTATTATTATATGGTCGATTCGTTGGAAAAAGAAGACTATATAGAGAAGTAAAATACTAGGATTGCTTAAATAACTATATATTGGAGACTAACTACAAGATTGACGACATCAACGTGAATGACTAGAAGTTTTTTTTTTCTTTTTTTTTCCAAATGTATATTTTATTTTGGTATTTGTTTATTTTTTTTCATCATTTTACCTTCGAAAAAATAGCAATATTCACCAACTTTGGCTTATTTAAATTATCGACTTTGATATTTATGTTAACATGTAAATGCCCGTAATTTTAGTACGCAATCAATGATGACTTATTCATAAGGTGAGCTTACTATATGTTTTGATATTTTATAAAATTTCAATTACTAAAAACACTAGAAACAACACATTCAAAACAAAACATCCCGTGAATTTCACGGGTCATAAAAGTAGTTGTTAGTTGAAAAATTTTATAGCTTAAACTTACTCTAAAAATCCCGTTATTTTTAGAGTAATTTGTGTTTTACCACCTATTAAGTTACATTTTTTACAATTTACCACCTATTTAGTTCAATTTTACAAATAACCACCTAACTTTCTTGTTTTTACCCACCACTTTTACCTATTTTAGGTCGTAATCACGATTTTGCGTTATTTCCGACTCAATTTCATTTTAATGACTTTCAAACATCATCAATGACCAAACTACCCTTATTTATTTCACATTCATCTCCCAACATATTTAAACATAACACCCAAACCCAAATCAAACGTCTTCATCAATTTCTGGGCAACTCCAAGGTTTGATTCCTTTTTTTTTTTTCGAATTAGTTGTTCAATTAGGGGTTTGTAGTCCTCATGTATGTTGTTCATTGTTTTCAATTTGTACACAAGTAAACGAGCAGTGACGAAAGCCCTCACGGATTCATCTTCGTACGGGAAACGCAGCTCAAAACCATACTTCTGTGTACAGCAGCACTACCCCCCATAAACTATCATCACTAAGCTCATAGATGGGTAAGACAGTCAACAACACTGACTCAGCGCGTCTTGGACCGAGTCAAACCCAAATTCAGTTGCTTAAGTATCTCGCTTAGCGTCCCAATTAGCACTGTAGATTCGCCTGAAACTCGAGCTTAAATTAGCACCAAACTGATCTCATATTAGCCCAGATATTTTCGCCCAAAATCGATTTGAGAAACCCAGAAAATGTCGCCTCTAATTTGTCCTGGTTGCATTGGTTGTCGAAGGCGGTTGCCAGAGCAGGGGACGACTGAGATAGACGGTGAGGTGTGGGTTTCGCGACTGCAAGCGGTTGTGCGAGACGTCGCATCAGTGAGCGACGACGATGGTGTGCGATGGAAGAGCGTGAAGCAGAGGGAGAGTGAACTTACCTTAAATTTTGATTACTTGATTAATTGACAAACCCACTGATTATATTTAACGATTGCAAGCTGGAAATTGGATGAACGATTGCAATACCCAGATTTCTAGGGTTCTAATTGAGCTAGACGAAGAAAGGGGGAAAATTTAGGTAAATGAAGTGAGGAGTCTATGTTAAGTGGATTAAGGAGTGAGTTAGTGAGTGTATGTGATAGTAAGGGTAGTTTGGTCATTGATGATGTCTGAAAGTCGTTGAAATGAAATCGAGTCGGAAATAACATAAAACCGTCATTACGATGTAAAATAGCTGAAAGTGGTGGGTAAAAACAAGAAAGTTAGGTGGTTATTTATAAAGTTGAACTAAATAGGTGATAAATTGTAAAAAATGCAACATAATAGGTGGTAAAACACAAATTTGCCTTATTTTTATGGGTCTCAAAACTAGTTCAACTTTCAAAACCTTCGTCTCTCAAAGTCTCCTTTACTTTGGAGCCAAATCCTTACAAATCCTAATCACTCGCGCTCAATTCCTTAATTCTCCACATAATCACCTCTAAATTACCCTATAACCCTCCAAATAATCCATAATTACACTTCCACCCCCCCAAATCTTACCTTCCAGTTTCCTCTTTCTTTTTCTTCCTTTTTATCGTTTTTTTTCCGTTCAATTCATATTCATCAAACCTCTCTCTACCCTCTTTTGATTCACGTTTTTCAATCGACCCAATTAAATTCGATCGCAAATTTTCTGGGCTATATAATCGAATTATATCACAAATTATAAAGTTTGAATTTTTCGCAATTTGATTCCTCTAAGATTAATTGAAACTCCTGTTTTGTTTGATTTCAATTTGATTTGGGATTTTGTGATTTGTGATAATTTCTTCACTGGTTTGAAATTAGGGTTTGTTTTGTTGTAATTGAAGGTTGTGTTGATTGATTGATAGAGGTGAGACGTTTTGCCTACTGCGTTGTTGAAATTGAGTGCAATTTGGTGGTGGATTTAGGGTTTTTGGGGTGAAATTAGGGTTTTGAATGGTGAATTGAAGGAGATGATCAATAGAAAAAAGTCAAGTTACGGAATGCGGGATCATAAACGACGGGATTACGACGATTCTACATTTGCAGATGAAAGTTATGGAGGTTCAATTTACCCTAAGAAGCGAAGAACTGCTACAATTTGTACGGTTTCAAGGGAAAAATTAGGGTTTTATGATGATGACGTACCTACGAGCTCTGCATATAATGACGGGTCGTCATTTGATGAAGAAACCGAGTTTGATTCTAAGAATTTCGCCGCAAAGTTACAGAAAACGTCGAAAGGACGAGTTCCACCAGTTCCTACGAGGTTTAATGACTCTACTGTTGTTGGTTCGCGTAAGAGTAAGTCAAAATTTGCTGACATTGAGTCCGGTGTACACGAAATTTATCTTAAAAGACGGGATAGTAATGACAATGTGAAGTGTAATGTTAAGAATAAGCGCGATTATGATAGCTCTGATCGATCATATGTAGTGAAGAATGAGTATAATGAGCCGAAACTGAGCTTGCCTAGTTATCGGTATCATCCTTATTGTGAGGATGCTGAGGAGAGTGGATTAAGCTCTGTAGATATTAGTAATGGTTATATTTATAGCAATGGTATGATTGATCCGTGGAATAGTTCCACACTTGTTGCTAGTAATGAGTTCCTTTCCATGGGGGGTCGGCCCCTTTTGAGTGAGAAAGGTGTGGGGAGATTGTCGAGGGTGAAAACGAAACAAACAAAGACTGCTTATGGACCGCAGGACTTTGCTTTGGGTGATATAGTATGGGCGAAATCGGGGAAGAGGTTTCCTGCTTGGCCTGCTATTGTGATTGACCCAATGTTGCAAGCACCTGAGGCAGTTTTGAGCTCTTGTATCCCGGGTTCTATTTGTGTCATGTACTTTGGTTATTCAAAGAATGGGACACAAAGGGTGAATTCCTTTTATCTATTGCTTTTTGCTTATATGTGAATACTACATTGTTGTTTTTGCTCCCTTTTTTTTGTTGGTTGCACTAATTTTGGACCTTGTGGGTTTGTGTTTATGAACAGGATTATTCATGGGTCAAAGGTGGAATGATTTTTCCTTTTCATGAATATCTTGATCGGTAAGTTACTTTTACATTACTAAACTTATGAATTATGTAAATTGTTTTTTCTATCCTAGAGGTGACCATTATTTATAAGCCACCTAAACTAGAATGCTGTGCTGCCTTCGGAATCCTAAGACGCCCTTAGCTCTGCATAGTTAAACTTACTCACTGATTCTTTGATAGCCTTGGACCTTCTTGATTCTTGAACATTTGTTGTATATATTTATCAAATATCAAATATACCTTTGGGAATCCCATTATAAGTGGTACTGGAGGTTATTATTGAAATCCTGAATGCTCGCCGTTGTAAATGAAGGTGTCGTTATTAAAGCTAATATAGTCTTTCTGAAAGCTGTGGTAGGACGGTCTCAAGGTTGCATTTTTTACCCCTGTTGGAAAATTGTTATAGTATGGTTTACCTGAAGGTAGTTGTCATGAAACGAAGGACTAATTCACAGTAGTCTTCTACTGATGAGGCAATAACATTTTGAGTTTTATCCTACCCACTCAGATTTCAAGGGCAGACAGACTTGCACAAGAGTAAGCCTAGTGATTTTAGAATGGCCATTGAGGAGGCCCTTCTGGCAGAGCAAGGGTTAATGGATGGTCAGTTGGGAATGGGGAATGCAGCTCCTTACCATGGAAATTCTCTTGGGTTTCAAGACGATATTGGTTCCAGCCAAGTCCAAGAATGTCTTTCTCAAGAACAGGCGTGTTTTTTTTTGTTCTCACTCTTTTACCTTTCAATTTTTTTGTCAATTTAGAAAGACCCAGGGTCAGATGTTCAGTTTTTGTGCTTTTGCGTTAGTTGCTCATATTGACTGAATTTTTGGATATGACTTCATATCTGCATTCAGGGTGTTTATGCTAAGAAGAGAGATACACACCCTTGTAGTGGATGTGGCTTGGTCCTTTCTGCCAAGGCATTTGCTGCACATGAAGGACGCTTGCTTTGCAAACACTGTGTCAAGGTAACTGTATGGCAATGTTCTTCCTCCCTTCAAATCATGTTTAATACATTGATCTGAATGTTGTTTATTGGGAAAAATGCTGCAGCTACTTAAGTCAAAGCAGTACTGTGGTGTTTGTAAGAAAATCTGGCATCATTCAGATGGAGGGAGTTGGGTAAGCCTATGCATATCTGATTTCATTCTTGAGAATTTCTCTTGTTTGCAATTCCATTACTTCGTATTGATAATTTGATCCTGTTTTTTTCCTAGGTGTGTTGCGATGGTTGTGATGTGTGGGTTCATGCAGAGTGTGCTGAAGTATACGGCAGAAATCTCAAGGTTTGGGTTCTTTGTGCTATTCCTGTGTACAAGGTCGTTGATTTGAATTCAAGAGCTCTGAAAGCTTGATTTTAACTTCTTTGTTTCCTCATCTTAATCCAAGGATTTGGAAGATTCCGAGTATTACTGCCCTAGATGCAAACCAAACAAACCAAAGATTATTACGCCATCATACACAACGGTATTACCCGAATTCAGGTTTGTTTTTTATTCTTCTGTAATCTCGATTTTTTTTTTTTTGTTTTTCAATTTAATACTGTGGCCTTCTTGCATGCTTGATGTTTTTTCTGTCACTGATTTAATATCTTGGGTTGCCTACCCATAATGCAGGCCAATGGTGGTTCCTGGTGAGGTAGCTGTTGTGTGCAATGGCATGGAGGCTACATATATCACTAAACTTCATTTGTAAGTAGTCAACATAGACATTGACTATATTATGTCAGAAGTTTGAATACTATACAAAGAAGCTGTGGTTTTCTTCTGTTTCCCTTTTGAAGTTCTGGTTAATTTAAATTGGTTTTTATGCCCTTGTGCTTCAGGGTTGTGTGCAAGTGTGGTAGATGTGGGTCAAGGAAGCAGTCACTTAGTGAATGGGAAAAACACACAGGCTGTAGGGCAAAGAAATGGAAGTATAGTGTCAAAATCAAAGGGTCAACAGTCCCTTTGCATCAATGGGTAAGGCAGTTCTTGTAAATCTGTTAGTAATATGTAAAGGTCAAGTTTGTTCTCTTTTCTTTCAGCTTCTCTTAAGTGTATGTAGTAGACGAGTGATGTTTGTTAAATCATTTAAAATTAGTGTTCCTAATTTTCTGCTTTCGAGCTCTTTTAATGCATAGCTTTATATGCATGATGTTTTTGTTTTTGCTTGTAAATGCTTGGGATTGTGCTTACTAAATCAATATATATTGTTTGGCATGTCGCGTCTCTTACTTTTGCAGTTTTGCCGAATATCTTGGTGAGAATTGTGATAGGCCTTAAATTAATACTCCTCGGTCCCCAGGTCATTTGTTTACCTTTGGTTTTGGCACAAAGACCAAGGAGAGGAGGAGGGGACCACTTGTGAGTGTTATTATTGAGTGATAAGTGGACAATAAGTTATGTGGATGATCAAATTACTCTTCAAAAACATACCAAATATAGAAAGGTAAACAAATGAATGAAACACCCATAAATGGAATAGGTAAACAAATGACCGGGACGTTGCTTATAATTTTGATTACTTTGAGAATTGCATTAACTTATTGCTATCGAACAGTATAAGAAGCACAAACAGTCTAGCAAGTCATTTTTGCTTTATTTTAATAAAAGCCTAAATAAAATAAATCATGACTCACCTGAAGAGTTTAGCTTCGAATGATTTATGCAGTTGAGGTGGGACACTCTGCTGTCTTATAATTCTGTACGACATTTAGCCTGACATTCTACATCTATTGTTTACTGGCTGCTGTCTGATTTCAGAGCTAATATCTGATTGTCTAATCTTCTTTTTTCTCTTCCCATATATCTTACACGGTATTAAATGACACTCATTACACATAGTGACTGACATGATCATTTTTTCTCCAGCTTTCAGGGACTGGTGTGTCAAATTGTAATCCTCAAAGGCTGGATCAGTCAAAGTTGTTTGACTTGATGCAAGGTGCTCCTTGTTCTTGTTTACGAAGTTTTTTTTTCCAATATTAAGATAAATTATTATTTCAATAGCCAACTTTGTCCTTTATATCTCTGAGGCTTATTTTGTGTTTCTACAGAGAATTATGAGCCCGTACTTGCAAAGTGGACTACAGAACGCTGTGCTGTTTGTAGATGGGTTGAAGACTGGGATTACAATAAAATTATAATTTGCAACAGGTAATTAAGTTAAATTTTGAGTGCTTTGGAGTTTGTTTTTCCGGTAGGTGGATGCAGTGTGTTTGGTTGACATGTAAAATCTGATTTCTGTTTCCCGCTGCTTAGGTGTCAAATAGCAGTTCATCAAGAATGCTATGGAGCCGGCAATGTTCAAGACTTCACATCCTGGCTTTGCAGAGCTTGTGAAATTTCTGATTTGGATAGGGAATGTTGTCTTTGCCCTGTGAAAGGTATTTGTATGATAGTAATTGGCAGTTTATCTTATAAGTTATAACCTTTGGAGTTATAAATATTTCATCTTAGTACTCTGTTTGTCACATGTATATTTGATCTTGCTTTTTGGCGAATTCAGTTGTAATATTGTTTGCTTTCTTCTAGGTGGTGCTCTTAAGCCAACTGATGTTGACACACTATGGGTTCATGTCACATGTGCCTGGTTTAATCCGGAAGTTGCTTTCCTGGATCACTTGAGAATGGAGCCTGCAATGGGAATCCTGAGAATCCCTTTAACACAATTTTTAAGGGTATTTTCTTGACGTTGAAATTTTGTTCTCAAAGGTTTACGGTGTTTTTATGCGGTTTCCTTTTCTTCTCTTCACACTTATTTGTTTGTGTATCTGTTTTACTTTTTTCTCATCTCTTTCTCTCCACTTTCCATTGTTTTCTCACCTCACATTGACGGTTCCATAATTTAGCTGATCAAAATAATTTTCGTTGTTGTGTTATTGGTACTATAAATCTAATCGTTTCTCCCTGTAGATGGGCGCCACCTTTATGATATCTTTTGTACATGGGTGTCACACCCTTGGTGTTCCTTAACTAATATTATACTCCCTCTGTCCCGGTCATTTGTTGTCCTTTTCCATATTGGGGTGTCTCACTCATTTGTTGTCCTTTCTATTTTAAGTATGAATTTGATGAACAATTTGATCATTCACACTCAATTTGTACCACTTGTCATTTAGTAATTGGCCTATTCCTCTTTCCTTGGTCTTTGTGCCAAAACCAAAGGACAACAATTGACCGGGACGGAGGGAGTACCTTGTAAAGAAAAGCACACTGAATCTAATCTGTAGATAGATAGGTGGTGGTAGTTCTGATCTAACTCCATTTTTTTATGACAGAAATGTGTTATATGCAAGCAGATTCATGGATCTTGCATTCAGTGCTCGAAATGCGCTACGTATTATCACGCAACATGTGCAGCAAGGGCAGGATACTGCATGGAAGTAAGTTTTTCCCCCTAGTTGACGGTGTATGTGCAAGTACATATTGCTTGTTTTTGCTTTTAAGTGTTGTTTATCAGTATATGTTTCTCTTATTGGTTATAGCTGGGTTAACTGTATCAAAATAGGTTTGAATGATACGAGAGGTTGATTATATTTTGTTAACTGAATTCGTAACTTCTTCACCTTGGTGGATGTCTCAAGAACATTTTTTTTCGTTAGTTGTTGCTAGAGGAGCTGGACATTGTTTCGTTCTCTGACAATGAACAGTTCACAAATCCCTGTAGCTCTTAGGTCTGTCAAAGTGGAATCTACGAAAATGATGTTGTAAGGATATTTCCTTTTATCTCTGACAAAAATTAAAGTTACGCATAGAATTTGTGAGAGTTGGAGCATAGCCAAGTTATCCAATAGCTTGTTTTGTTATTGTATACTGCTTTTAGTAATTAGCAGCCACTGTTGCTGACAATTGCTTTGGGAAATTTTAAGCATTATGACATATATGCATATGCCATGGCAGCCTCTAGCAGCTAGTTTGCTGTTTTAGAAAATAGTTGAGTTATTAATTCACTGCAAACTTTCAAAATTTGCTTTACCGTGTAGATTCCCAATTGTTTTTGGCTAATTGTGGATTTGTATGTCGTCCTTTGCTTTTGGACCCTTTCTTTGTTCCCTTCCCTCTCTGTTCATCGGGCCACACATCTACTAAGCTGTTCATTTATGAATCTTTTTCAGTTGCACTGCATGGAGGAGAATGGAGTACAGCAAACAAGAAAGGTGTCATATTGTGCTGTTCATAGGTAACTTCTTGCTGTTTTTTTTTTCTTTTTCAGATGCCCCTCTTAGTCTGATACTCTGACATGTTTCTGCAACATCAACTTTTTTTCCACATCTGTTAATAGGGTTTTACCATTAATTCCTTGAATCCGCCTTTAAGAGGGTGTAAACTTCTTTTAGTGGTGAATGGTCTCTTGAAGATTATATTATGTATTTATGCTCTTTTGCTATAGACAGCTAAAAAATCCAACAGCCATTTAAAAATGTATATTCTCTTGAATATTATCTTCTTCTGCAATTGGCTGCTGGAAAGAATCCACCATTGATGGCATTGTAGAAGATGAGGCTTGAGTATGGAACCAAGTGAAGGAGGTTGTGGTACTGCTCTTCGTATTAATCTGACACACGCTGATAAGTAGTGGTGAAGATGTTTGACTTAAATAGTGATGCTGCTAAGGATTTATGGTACTATTGTATGGCTTTGTTTGGGTAGTTGAATTGGTGGAGTAGGGCTAAGAGGTCTGTGCTTAGTAGGTGTACTGGTGCCCGTCTACATTGTTTTTGTCAGATGGCGTATTTTCTTATGTTACTTGGACTAGGTTAGACGTATCTGTGTGTCAAAGCGTAGAACTCTTGTTATTTTATAATAAAAATCTTCATATTTTTCGGCTTAAAATGTAGTGTCAAGTGTCATACCCATGTTCGAGTATCGACTGTCTGAGACAAATAAATGAGGTAATATGAGAATCGAAGTAACATTGCGTATTTGTTTTTATAATTCTTTCTTGAGTTGACAAATCAATTCTTTGTCATTGTGCTTGCTCTTTTTGACTATGATAATCAGATCTTGACGACATATATTCGTGTCAAAGCTTGTCATGTAAGTTAGGTGATAAGGATATGATTCCTGATGATTGCTGACTTACTGTGTCTAAATTACATTTCATCCCTTGAATATTTTTGTTATATTTTTTCTGCAGAACTCCTAACCCAGATGCTGTGTTAGTTGTGCAAACACAAGAAGGGGTGTTCTTCTCTGCAAATTTTTTGCTTCATGACCAAAATCATGCAAAAAACTTTGAAGGTTCGAGGCTCATCTCTAAACGAGTTGAATTCCCTGACCCCTTGCCTCTACAATTGGAGACGGTTGATCCCTATTCGGCGGCAAGGTGTCGGGTATATACACGACCTAAAAATAAGGTATTTCATATTTCTTTTTAAAAATCTTCTACCCTTTCCCTGTATATATATATATATATATTTCTGTGAATATATTGGGATATAGCCTATAGGCAAACTATTAAGGTAATTCAAGTCTTACATAGTATCTGCTCGTTGTTTGATCGCTCCTTCTGTTTGCCTTGAATTACCAGAATGCAGGAGAAGAGCCAATATCTCATCGGTTAATGGGGCCTCTCCATCACAAAATACTAGATATTGAGCGTCTGAACTCTTTTCTGGTAATCTTGCATGTGCAAAACTTACTATTGCTTTCTCTTTCCATGCTTTGTTTGTGTACCGACTACCGATTATCACTCCTTCAGCTGACTGGCTTGGCTGATTGACAATTGATTTTCTATTTGTTTTTCAGGAGGTTAATCCAACAAAGCAGTTCTCTACATTCAAGGAGCGCCTTCAGCAACTGCAGGCAAGCTTTTGCCCTCTATTTTCTATTGCTTTGCAGTTGTGTTGTTAAGCTTGTCCTTCTAAATTACTAACTGCTGTTGTTTTTCAGAAGACTGAGATATACAGGGTTTGTTTCGGAAAATCTCGAATACATGGTTGGGGCCTCTTTGCACGTCGAAGTATTCAAGAAGGGGATATGGTAAACTACTGTTGAATTCTTGAAATTTTCTCTTGTTTGCTTTGTTACTTATGTTTTAAGTCTGGTGTTCGATCATAATCTCAGGTGATCGTTAAAAAATACTCCCTCCGTACCACACCAAAGGTAACGTAGGGAAAAGTGGAGTATTTAAGAAAATGTGGAAAAAGTAAGGGTAAAGAGGGAAAAAATAGGTGGGGTATGTAATTGTGGGTTTAATTGTGGGTTAGTAGGTGGGGTATGTAATGGCATTTCGTATAAATATCAAATGGTTATAAGGATAACTTGGTAATGTTGTGGGCCAAATAAGGAATGTTACCTTTGGTATGGTACGTCCGTTTATAGTAAGTGTTACCTTTGGTCTGCACGGAGGAGTAGTTGATTGATTAAAGAAATAAGCAACTTTCCTCATTGCTTTATGTTCGAATGGCACAATATTGGAATTAAATTTGTTGTTGTTGGTCCTGCGTGTTCTATTGTAATTATTACCATGCTTGAACTGGAAAGAAGCAGGAGAGTTATAGTTTGCAGATGGTAACAAGTGATATGGCATTTGTTTTTAGGTCCTTGAGTACCGTGGAGAGCAGGTGAGGCGCAGTGTTGCAGATTTAAGAGAGGCACAATATCGCCGAGAAGGAAAAGATTGCTATGTAAGTAAAAAGCTGCATAACTCTTTTTCTCCTTTTTCATTCCACCTCTTTTAGGAAAGACCATAAGAAGTAATATATGTTGCTGGTGATGCTGTATGAACCATGGTTACCGAATTCGCTCGGTGCCCTGCGAATCGCGAATTGCTAAAAGCGAATTCTATCATGTTGCTTACTAAAAATACATATAACACACATTCTATAGGAGCGAATTGCGAATTGGTAAGGACGTATTCATAGCGAATTCGGTAACCATGGTATGAACTACTAAATCTGTGTAGATGGCAATTAAAAGTCAGTTGTCGAAGCCATCCCATAATACAATTTAGTTTGGTGTATTGAAGTATCCCTGGTGACCCAAAATGGTCACTAAGCTTTCTGTGTTTCGTGTTTTGAGAAGGGGTAGTTGGTTGATGTAATTCCAATGCAAATTTCATTTTAGGTCATCCCAAAACAGCCTCTTTGTATTTGCCAGAATGGTATGGTTGTGTACAGACAAGCCCATTCTTCATACCTCATAATGGTCTGGAGCCTTTTTAGTTACCGGATTAATGCTATTCTAGCCCTTTGTTTAATTATTATTTTCTTCCCTCTCCCCGGAGACCTTTTTATGTGATATCAGCTACCTGCTTGCCTTTTGGAAATGTCAAGGGAGTTCCAAAGAGCAACACAGAAGGCTTTCTAATTGCGATGATGTTTGTGGACTTTCTGCTCTTTTATACTTTGTTGACAGCTTTGTGCTGAGATTAGGATAAAAATGTATCCTGATTGTTAAGTTTGTGCTATGACTGCGACCATCTTATTTTGGTAGATTGTTTTTTTTATGTTGATTCATAATTCATATACTTTCTTTTTGTTTTGTTTTGTTTTTGCAGCTCTTTAAGATCAGTGAGAACGTAGTAATTGATGCCACCAACAAGGGAAACATTGCTCGTTTAATCAACCACTCTGTCAGTTCTTACTCAAGCTTGTCACATTATTTATTTGTTGGTTTGCTTGAGTTAGATATTCTGATGCTGTTTGAGCGAAGCATGACAAAACTTAGGCACAGATTAGTTGTCTTGCTTTGTCACGAACCAACTTAAAAATCTAGTTTACACTTGGGGCTTGTTTGGATAGCAAAATAGGAGGGAAAGGGAGGGGAGAGGGATAGAGGGAAAGGAAAGAGAGGGGAGAGAAGGGGAGGGAGAATGGGAAGTGTTTGTTTGGATACATTTTCCGTCCAAATCTTTCCTATGTTGGAGAGATTTTGATTTGCCTTGGAGGAGGTAAAATGGATCCCTCCAAATCCATCCCCCTCATTTTCCCTTCACCTTTATTTGCTATCCAAACAAAGGATTTAACATCTACTTTCCTTCCCTTTCTTTTCCCTCCAAATCCCTCCATCCAAACACAGGTAACACACCAAACGTGTTCCTTTTCTGGGATATGAAAATCTCAGATGTTTTATAGATTAGGTTTTGTAAGCTTTCTAACCTTCAGAGTAACGACTTGGTATTTTTTATTCTTTTTTTTTTTAAAATTTTATTTCAGTCAGCATGAATAGCTCATCAATGCATTGTTCCTTTGCAGTGTATGCCGAATTGTTATGCTAGGATAATGAGTGTGGGAGATGACCAAAGCCGAATTGTGCTTATTGCCAAGATTAATGTCTCAGCTGGTGACGAGTTAACGTATGAATTATTTTCCATTTCTATTTTTCGCAACTGTCTGTTTAACGGTAAACTCATTGAATGGTGATATTCATGACCTAGGTGGCTAGGTTCCAAATCCAATCAGCATCATAATGCCGTTATCCCTTTATACCGAAAACTCCCATTTCTATCCCAGTATGTTGTAGAAACTATAGTCTAGGATTAATGAGATGCTTTTTCTTTATTTTTGCAGATATGATTACTTGTTCGACCCTGATGAACGCGATGACGCTAAAGTACCGTGTCTTTGCCGAGCTCCCAACTGCCGTAAATTTATGAACTAGACACTAACGCCATGAGTATACATAAAAAGTTTTGCAAACCCTAGGACGAGAATCAAAGGCTGACCTATACACTAACGGCGAAACTCATTGAAGAAATGCATCACCTATGTTTTTACTATCTGTTCTGTTCGAGGTTGTAATTACAGACTCTATGTTTTTGCCGGTTATTGCTGGTGATAATCTTGTAAATGATTACATTCTGCCAATATAATTATAGCCATTTTCATCCCTAAGTGGTTCTATTTATTTGATTAAATTTGCTAGTCTCAAAGTTGGTGGTTTATGAACAAGTTAATGTAGTTGCTTTCTGTTTATTTCATTTAAGGGTTTATTGTATCTGGAGATGAAGTTGATTGGTTGACTGGTTTACCATATCGGCTCAGCACACCGTACGAGATCCACTCAATGTTGTTAAAATCGCGATCCGGATTGTAGAATCGTGATCCAAAAATAGATAAACGATCCAAATCGCTCATAGGATCTTTATGAGGTAGAATAGCAGTAGAACCGGTTAGAATCGTAGAATCGTTGTAGAATTGTACGATTCTACGTTTTGCGTATAATAAATGCCTTTTCATGTAATGGGCCAGTGGGCCACATGTTCTTACAATTTTTTAAGGCCTATTACACTCTTAATTCCCTTTCTTTCATTGACTTATGTGGTCACTTAGTTATGTTAATCCGTTTGACCAACAAAAGTAAGAAAAATGAAGTAAAAAAGACGTAAAAATAAGCCCGAACTAAACTGGTTAACCCAACTTCCTAATTCTATTTCGTTTGTCAAATACCCACGATCCCTAACTCCCAATTTAACATTCAACAATTTGCTATCGTTACTCATTACCCATGAACCCTAAATAAGCTTTGATGACTAGGGTTGAATTAGTATGTTGTCCGAGACTCCAATTATCATTGTCACTATTTTTTCAACAATAAGCTTTGATAACTAGTGTTGATAGTAGTATGTCGTCCGAGACTATAATTGTCCCTTCCACTATTTTTTCAACATTTTGGTCCTTAGTTGCCGTAACCTAGCAGTGGTGACATTAGCGGTTGAATTATCAATTCTTTTGTTCAAAAACATTATAGTGGCTTTTATAATTATATAATTAATACTTCATTTATGTTATTTTATAGTTAATTTACATATTTGTGAGATCCCTTCCATCAATCATGCCTAAACTTACGAGAATCATAGAAAATGCGATTCTACGATCCGATCCCACGATCCGATCTCACTAACCCGAACGATTCAAAGTAGAATCCCGATCCCGACAATATTGGATCCACTTTCTCATTCATATTATAGTGTAATGTTCATGAGCCTAATGCTTAAGGCCCAATAAAACGGTAAACATTTTCCGCTTATCCTTAGTCTAATGTTTAGCAAAGGCTCTCTCTAGAACCGTCCTATACCGTAGGAGTATAGGACGACCTCAATATGATGAAGAAAAAAATGGTGTGGGAAAAAGTTATAGTAAAATTTAACACAGTATTTTAGATGATGTTATATATGTTTTATTGTTTTATTAGCCGGTGTACAAGTTATTTTGGTGATCGAATTGAGAATCCTCTTGGGTGGTTCATGGTTGGAATTTTAATTTAGAGAATTCCAATAACATTTTCAATCGTCAAATTCCAAGGGTCGTAGATATATCATCAAACACTACAAGAATTCCTGTTTCGGGCGACTACAATTGGCGTCTGAAATCAGTCGCTAAAACAATATTGACGACTGAAAATGGTCCCCAGAACACAGTCGTAGGCCTTAGTCGCCAAATAAAATTCGGGCGACTGATTTCAGTTTTGGCGACTGACTAAATAGTCGCCAAACACGCAAAATGGCGACTGACAGTAGTCGCCAAAATGGCGACTGAAAGTCAAAGTGGTCTCCTTTCAGTCGCCAATTTGGCGACTACTGTGACTTCAGTCGCCATTTTGGCGACTGCTTTCGGTCGCCAAGTGGTCGCCATTGGTACTGGCAAACCAGTGGCCACTGTTTTGTGTACTCTGTTTTGGCGACTGAAATCAGTCGCCAAAAATACATTTCAGTCGCCATTTTCAGTGTAATTTTGCATGAAAATTCGGTTTTCCTACTACCCAATCCATTTCATTCCTCGTACTTGCATTTTTATTACTACAACACCAACGCAAACCAAACTCACAATACAAATGGAACACCAATTACCAAATCTCATATATAAAATGAGAATAAATCAAGTTTACAAGTGTACCAACAAATGCTAATCAAATCAAATCCGTCACAAGCCTAACTTGCACTACCATGTTCTTAGGTTTTGGGAAAGGGGCACCTAAGTCAAGCACAAGGAAAAGAAGCACCCGCGCCAAAACCGCCTTCTCCGGATGGATCATTAGGATCTTACCAATGGGGACGGGGACCGGAATTCTTGTATTTAAACAAGTGAATGCTTATTGAATTCTTGAAGATGTAAACCTCAATTGATAAGTTTACGACCCTCTGATTTTAGAATTTTTTTTATTTTAGGGAAGAATCTATTCCAATATAAAACTCGAGAAGAACATATCTCCTATTTATAAGAAAGGAGAGTCTTTTTAGAGTTTCTAATTGCTCCCTTGATTATAGGAAATCTGACACCACATTAATTTTTACACACTTTAATTAATTTCTATGTACAATGCAACTATCCTCTATATATTTCATTTTTTACACAATGTGATTGATGTTTATACAATGTGATTGATGATTAAGTTTCAATTTAATAAATCAATACATAAACGTTTGTATAGAAATTTCATACACGATTCAATTTAATTTCATTTTAAAGAGTCTGACATTGAATCTTAAATATAATTTGTACAATTTTAAATATGATGAGTACAAATTGTCGACTATTCAATCTAGTACAAATTTGTACGGATTTAAAACTAGTTTCGATTAATTCTATGCTTCAACCCACTAAGGGGGTGTTTGGTTCACCCAATATAGGTATGAGATATGAGTTTGGAATGAACCAAACTCATACCATGTGTTTGTTTGACGAAAATGAAGGTTTCATACCCATACCTCAAACCCATGAAGTATGGGTATGGGTTTCTCATGCCCAGGGAGGAGGGTGAGTATGGGACTGATACCCATGGATCAAATTAGAAATAATAAAAAGTGATAAAAATAATTATGTCATATTGTAAAAAAATTTTATATACTGTATTTATTTGATTAAATTTGATCTACATGATTTAATAGTATTAAAATTTATTATTAAAAATATTGTATTTTGAAAATTTTTTTAGCTTTGATTGATTTGTAACTCTATACCACCCAGAATTGAAACAAACACAAGGTATGAGGTATCAAAGTTCCAACCCGATACCACCCAGGTATGATTCCTGATTCCCAATCAATACCCATGCATGAAACAAACACCCTTAAAAAAGTCAACAAAAACATAATTTAAAATCCCCTATCTACCAAATGAATAGGCATGCTCACAAATTTTCCCTCCAAAAAGTATCTTTCTAAATAAGGTAGCTAATAACAATTATGTATACACTAGTTTAAAACCCGTGCAAAGTTGCACGGGTACATATAAAATCATTTAAAAATTGACTTATAAATTTAAAGCAAAATTAATATTTTCTATATTCACTTTAAATTTCTTACTTTAGAAAATATCTTGATCATTTTTGTCGATCCTTTTGAACCCAAGTTTAAAATATGTTTACTCAATGTCTTCGACGGTTAATTATACCAATAAAGATTCTTAAGACAACAAAATCAATTGTTTTGACGATTTTTGTATCCCGTCCAAAAGCAGCAATCATGCATTACAATTTATCCGACCCAACCATAAACCCGAATGTTTGATCCATTTTACGGTCATGTCCCGTAAATTATGACATGCGATTCGAACGATCCACGACTCTTAATGACTCGTGATTTCAGGGTCAAAATCCGACACGTTCGACCTGATAGATTGAAAATAAGTTTATGTTAAATCTATGTTAAATATTATAAATCATTAATAATTACTACTTTATATATATTTAGGAAAATATGTATTTTCTATGTATAAAAAATGAAATAATAAATAATACTGTAAATTTTATTAAGTCATGGCCTTTTTAATTCATAAACATGATTAAAAAATAATTATTAAAATAAATTTAGTTTTTAAAATTTTTCAATGTATAAGTTAGACATATCGAAAATATGTCATTTAATGCTAAGTATAACTTAGAAAATATTGAAAGTACATAATTTTGGAGAATGAGTAAACAAATTTAGATTTTTTTTCTTGATAAAGTGCTCCAATTTAGGAGTTCTTTTAGGGTGTGTTTGGATTGGAGGATTTTGAGGGAAAAGAAAGGGAGAGAGAGTAGGGGATTTAAAATCCCTTGTTCGAATAGCAAATGAGGGTGGAGGGAAATGGAGGGGGAGAGATTTGGAGGGATTCAATTTCCCTCCTCCAAGCCTAATCAAAATCTCTCCACAATAGACAAGATTTGGAGGGAAATTGTATCCAAACACCCACACCTCATTCCTCCTCCCCTTCCCTTCTCTCCCTTTCCCTTCCCTCCTTCCCCCTCCCCTCCCTTTCCCTCCAATTTTACTATCCAAACACACCCTTAGGAAATATTAATTTTCAATGGAAGTAAAGATATGAGTAGTTTGGAGGGAAAAAATTGTGTTAATGGTTGTTGTTTTATAGATTAGTATAGATTAACTAAGTTAGGTAACTAATAATTATAATAATTTATTTTATGAACTTATTATCTTTTCATTAAAATTAATCTTTTCATCAAATTATATATATTTTTTAACTAAACTCTAATCTATACTATTTAAATTAAAATATTTTAATAAAAAAATTGTACCAAACTATGAATTACTAAATATTTTAGCGATTATATTATTTTAGAATGAGCCGACTCATACTGTGTATAAAACAAAATTACAAACCGTTTTAATTACTTTCGAGACAAAAAATTGAGAAACTCTATAAATTGGAATCATTAGCTTTGCGGTATAAAAAATATTATTTACAAAAATACATTTCAACATGCTACTCAATTTTTTTAATTAATTTTCAGTTTTAACTTTTTATTTCTCAAAGCAAAATGTAATGATGAAAAAAATTAACAACTAATAAGATACCACTATTATATATCTAATTTAGTAAAAATAAAAAAAAAACCTTATAAGCCGTGCATCTAATGCACGGGTCTAACCTAGTAATTTATTACGGAAAAAGAAGCAAACGACGTCGTAAAATGTCCAAATATTCGGAACGTGACGTAAGGAAACTAACAAAGTGAAATAAAAAGAGCAGAGCATGTAACGAACTGCATGTTTAAAACTTCCCTCCTTCCAAAAATTTCGAAAAGTTTGAATTTACGAACAACGCAAAAATGGCGAAAAGATTGCGAAGACCTAGAACAATTTGTTCATGCTGCCTCTCTCCTCCCCCTTCCTACTCTTCTCGCTCTCCTTTCTCCTTGTATTTTCCTCTCTCTCTTTTTTTATTTTTTCATCTTCTTCTTCTTCTACCTTCGTCTTTTTGCAATTACTTTAGCTGTACGTAAGACATGTATGTATTTCAACTGATTTTGTTAAATTCAGCTTGAGTTCGCTATTTTTCCTTGAATTTGAAAATATCGTGAAATTTCGACATTAGTTATTAGTTAAGCTGGATATTTAGTTTTCGGTATTTTCTAATCGTTTGATTAAAGTTTTTGTTCTGAATTTTCATGTTATTCATTATTCTACCAATATTTTTGCATTTAATTAGCAGCAGGTAAGATATGTATGTATTTGAGCTGATTTTATGAAATTCTGTTTGATTTTACTATTTTTCATTGAATTTGAAAATATCGTGAACTTTCGGCATTCGTGAAGCTGGATATTTAGTTTTCCGCGTTTTTTAATCGTTCGATTGATGTTTTTCTTCTGAATTTTGATGTTACTCTACCTGCATTTTTTTTTTCTTAAGCTGTAAGTAGACATGTAGGTGATTGAGATGAGCTTCATAACATTCTGTTTGTATGTTTTGGTTAAATCTGAAGAAATCGTGAAAATTCGATATTCATGAAGCTTGAATTTTACTAGCATTCTTAATTGTTCGATTTCTGTTTTTCTTGTTGTTCTGAATTTGTCTCGGTTTGTAATCTGTTAATTTTAGCTTAATTGAAACTTTGAATTTGAAGATATCGTGAAATTTCGACATCTGTGACGATGAATTTTAGTGTTCGGTTTCGATTTCATTCAAATTTCTCTTGTCTTTCTAATTTGTCATTTTCAGCTAGTTTGAATTGAAACTATGTCATAATTACAATCACTCAGAATTTTATAGTTTAATAATTTGAATTTCGGATGTAAGAAATTCTGTTTTGCTTCAATTGAATATGAAAAGACTATCTGCATTTTACTGGAAAATGGAAAATTGATGAGAATTAAGAACCTCATTTCATTGTCGCAGTACTTACGTCTTTCAGAAGCACGATGCTTGGTTTTTAATCGCGAACACTTGTGATTTCCGTTAGAAAGAATAAAGCAACTGCTGTTCTTTAATCTGATAGATAATTCAATAAAAAGAGTGAGAATCAGCTTGTTAAAGTCAATTTATACCGATTTTTTGGAACGTTTGTTTGAGTTTTGCTTGTTAGCTAACCATTTCAATAATTCGAATAGATCGATTATGAACAGTAACATGAACCAAACGTTTTTAGTTCAATCATCAGAGTGGATGATTAAGCTTTAACTAATCTTTCACTCTAATTTGAGTGTTACTGTATAAGTTTTTCACTGTTAGTTCTCAGATTAATGTTAACTGAGTTGTTTTTGTAAGTTTGATGTGAGCTTCATCATAGCATACTAACTCGTTTGCATGTTACTCGGTCGAATGGATGTGCATAAACAAAATATGATTAGTATTTAGTATCTATGGAGTGTATACTTGCTCGAATTTAGCTGAATGTGTTATTTGGTAATCTGTGTTTGTCAAGTTATGAGGATGATGTATGGATAGAGATATCAAAGTACTTAGGCGGAAAGTCACTGGTAAAGCTAGGAAGTACTTGCAAATGGTTCTACAAACTCATGTCAGAAGATTGCATTTGGAAATACGCTTGCTTACGAGATCTTGGCATGCCTAATCCAGGAAATGTATCCTTCAGGTGGCAAAAAATCTATGCATCAGCATTTGGTATGATCAGTATTCTTAAGAATTTCACTGTTGTTATCCAAATGTAATGCTATGTTGTAACAATAACAGAATGAAAATGCTTACGGTTTTGATAAGCTTGATTCTGTTTGATTATCGTTGCAGATGGTACTCACTCGTACTTCTTTCGTCAGCAAGAGAAGTACATAGGTGCAGTGACACTTTCTTCTCTGGTCAATAAATTTATTACTCAGTGGAGAAAGTTTGAGTCTACTGATGGCTTTTGTTTAATTTGGTGCAAGTTCAACAGTTAAAGAATTCTGATTGTTTAATCCATTTTTTTTAAGAGTTAAGACTGAATTAGCATTTGACTTGTTTGATTGACGGTACAGAATGGATGCGGATTGGGGCTTTTTTCATGGACTCACCAGCAGCACTCGTGACGGAAAAATTATCTTGGCCTAGAAGAGTTTCTATGGACACTATTGAGAAGATGCTGAAAACCATTGGATTATGTGTGCTCACCAACATTAAAACCGGAATCTGGATAGCTGGTAAACAATTTTGATTGCCAGATTTAAGCTCGTTTTAGTTACTTCTAGTTTGATGAATTCAAGTAAAATTCTGATCATAATCTTGCAGATCTGCAGCTTGTTCGATGCCCAGTCTGTAATCTCAGAAAATGTGATGGTGAGCGCTTTAGATTTATGCGTGACTAGAGAAATATAGTCGATGAATAAGCCACTTTGAAGCTATACAGAAACTTACATGAGAGTATGAGACGGTTATATGCATACAAACAAACCTCTGTTTTATTTCATATAACCTTCTAACACAACACTCAATGTTGCTGTTTTTTTTTTCTGATCTAGAATTCTGAACAAGGATTTGTAGAAAGCAGTAGTAGAAATTAGGTGATGAACATGGTCTAGAATTCTGCAACATGATAATTATTCTGTGTTATACACCATTTTGTTACTCGTTCATTGGTCTGAAAGTTTGGTATGTGCAGGGACAATGCAGATGCTAGATACAAGGCACTTTGAGCTCTTTCTGAACAAGGGCTATCAAAATGGAAGCTGGGACTACATCAACCTCGGGTCACACGAGACAAAAAAACATGCCAATGAAGCTACTGGGGCCATCTTTGATTTGAAGCACTTGCACGACGCTTCAACTACAGGTTAAAACTTGAGACTGAATTTAGCCCAAAAGTATCCGTGGCCTATGTTAACCCGACTTTTTAGATTATGTAGCACAGCCACGGCCAGTATTCAGATATTTCTAACCGCGTATGGAAAACATAGTCTGACGCTTGGCATTCTGCAGAGGTGCTCAAGACGAAGACATGGGTCGGAAAACAGGATGACTGCATACCAAAGGTTAAGATCACGCGTCATGCTGTTGCTCTCAACACCAACCTGCACCAAAATGACGGTAATGCATCCAGTTTTTACACCTGCCATGGAGTATATAAATCATACCATTATAATTGAAAATAAGTAGCGTGTTTGAGTTCTCTGTCGCTTTATGTTAATAACATTTGGGGTAAAGTAAAGTTCAACTAAGTTGTCTACAATCAACCCTCCACCCCGCTTCTTCTGCAATTGCGGAAGCTCGTGGTATTGGCCATTGGGTTAATGTTGTTGTTGCTGCTGCTGCGGTTGTAGTATTTCGTTATGGTATCACAACGGCTTTACATTGTCGATGAATTTGCAGGGCTTAATGTGAAATTCCAAGTAATGAGAGCCGGGACTAATGGCCAAATAGTAGCAATCAGAATCTCTCAGCAGCTTCTGTGAAAACAAGATGACTACCAACCAAAATTCCAGATTCACACTGCCAAAGATATACTACTACATTATTAAGGTTTACTTATTAGCATCACTATAGAAAATGTAAAGCTTTACAACGAAATTCATAGTGGATTTTTTAGAAGCAATGAATGTATGTCTAAAACTCTAAATTGACACGAATCATAACAGACACATACTCGTGTTGGATATTTGTAGTCAAGTTTAAGTAACATTAATGATTTATAGAAGTATAAAGAAGTTAGCTGGTCTAAGTAATGAGTCTTGAATCTTGATACTTGTTCAAGTTGAATTGTAGAAATTTGCAGTTTTTCAATTTTGATTTGGTATTAAAGATCAGAAAAGATACACGTTTTCTGAATTTTACTTGAATTCAAGTTGGATTCGGAGTAGTAGAAGTCTTGATGCATAAGTATTCAAGTTGAATCAAGAGCATTTTTTAATTAGAAAAATATGGATAACGAAATCTAATTTCCAATTTTCTAAAATGAAGATGGTACCATATAACTAATTTTTTGGGGAGAATTAGCGTTGTGACTAAGTTTCCAACTTAACCTCCTTAACTCTCTCATCTATTAAAATATCACAAATCACCTTTAATAATCACAACTTACTATTAAAGCCTCCTTTATGAAATGATAAAGGACACTTCATATTAGGTTAATAGATTATGGAGCGGAGCGAGTCAATTGAATATTGGGTAAACTATTAAGTAAATGAGTAATTGACTTAGTTAGCGGAAAAAACCAAATGTGACAGTGTAGACTCATGGATTGGGTTTAGAGGCACACCATAGAATACAACTTCAATACCAACTAGGGTTGACCTCGATGGTAGGGTCCAACTTCTAACTTTAAGGCAAGAGGTTCGATTCCCATTAAGTTTAAATATAACTCTGTTGGTAGGCGATATTGTAAACATCATTGTAACCCCCAAAAGGCTGGTAGTTTACCATGTCCTTGGGATGGGTAAGGCGGTAAGGCCTACCCATTAACCTAAACTTTTATGCAAAAAAAAAAAAATAGAATGCAACAACAATGTACCGAAAAAAGAAGAGATTTTCTATGATGTACCCCTATGTTTTCCCAAATTCCAATATATACCCCCGATTTTTAAGAAACATCCGATATACCCCCTAAACTCCCAAATTAGCACCTAAAATACCCCAAGTACATTGATGGGAAAATAAGGATTGCATTGATCGTAAAATTTTAGCATTTAGGGTATTTGTAAAACAATTTATTGAGCTCAAGGGTATCTTCTGTGATTTAGAAAAATCAAAGGTATATCGTAGAATCCGAATAAACACTAGGGTACACCATAAAAAAACAAAAAAAAAGATAGAATACAACAACAATATTATCCATTCAAATGCCCTAATGAATGGCTCCTGCAAATACACGTCAAAGCTATTACACCGACACTTCAATTAGCTGCCTTATCGTGTGTCCGACACAACACGACACTTCTCTTAAACCACATAATATAGAAAATCAAAATTACACAAAATAGTCGTATACGATACTTCGATAGTTCGACACGTGATAAAACACCGTATGAGAGAGTCGGAGGAGTAACACAAGATTGGAACCCCATAATGTCACTAGTTTAGCAATATTTAGAAAATCTTGAATAATTCGGGTCATTTTAAGCAGAAGTCAACCTTTTTAGCGTTCTAAATGAAATGATCTCACTTTAAAAGTCTCATAGCCCGCATCCTTTGGAATTTGGGCATGTTGGAAGTGAAAAGTGTTACGGTTACACTTGGTGTATTGCATCTCTTATACACTACCAATAATAATAAGACATGTGGTAGAATCTCTATTTCACCATACAGGTAAAATTAGGAAATAAAATTAAGATTGAGAGGGAATTATTACTCCAAGTATTGTATTATGTATTATAAATTTATAATCATTTAATTAATTAATAAAAACAATTTTTATTACTTTTAATTCATAATCCCTATATTTTCTTCTAATTTCCCCCCCCCCCCCCCTCAACCTAGGTAGCACCAAAACCGACACGGACACGACACGGACACGTGATACGACATCCCATGAAATTTAGGACACGGGACACACTATTTAAATTTAATAAAAAAAACATATTTTATGGTTATAAATAAGTATGATTTTATTTTTGTAATGTATTTGATTCTAAATTTAATGTATTTGATACTAAATTTAGGTAACTGAAGGTAAAATTTGACCTTAACTATAACTAATTCTCATTTTTCACCCAAATCAATCTTCTAATCAATCTCTTTTGACAATTTATTCCTCGTCTAAACTATAACATTTTTAGGCGTATGTCCGACGAGTGTCGGGTGTCTGGGTGTCGGACACGGTGTCTGACACGGGACGGCTAGTTAGGAGGAGTGTCCGTGCTACCTATGTAATACTACGGTTTTATGTGTCTTGGGGTACTCTATCGAGTGGGGCTTACTCTGTCGAGTAAGTAGCTTTTTACGCAAAACAGTAGTCTGCCCGTAGGGTACTCGATCGAGTAAGCCTGGAACTCGATCGAGTAAGGGTCACTCGATCGAGTAAGTGACTTACTCGATCGAGTAAGTCGGTTGACGGGTGATTTTGACGGGTTTGTTAATAATGCGGATTGGTATATAAGACTTTCGTCACTTTTGCTTAAAACACTTTTTGCAACCTAAAACATACAAGAGAAGATTAAGAGTTACGTTCTTTCATCCTCGCCGCAATATTAGCAAATCCCAGAGCTAGGAGTGTCGGATTTCGTCGCTCTTTACACCGTTGTGATCCTTGAATCGAGGGTAAGCTTTACATATAATTTTTATAGTGTTTTGTTAAAGTTGTTTAAACCCTAATTGGGTGATTTGGGTGTTTTGGTGGTTTATGTGAATATAGCTGTGATTGTATGTATGTATGTATGTATAGGAGGAGGATTCGTTGAGGAGAGATTCTGACTTAGTTGCTTGATCGTCTGTCGGTGTTTGCATTTCCAGGTAGGGTTTTCCTACTCAGTATTAGTTACATGATTGTGTGGTGATTGTTGTTGTGGCTATTGGTTACGTATAATGTTGGTTGATCTGGTTGGTTGTGGATTTTCTACTGTTGATTGTTTTGTATCTGTCTGTGATCTTCGGGGTGCGTCCCTGGCTGAGTGGAGTCACTTGCGGGAGTGACTTCACGCCATTGATTCGACTTCTGTGGAACCCGCCACAGAAGGGATGTGCACATTAATGAACATGGGTTTATCGCTCGATGGAGATAAGCGAGGCTTAGATGGGAACAGCTGCGGTCTTCCACTGGTGGCGAGGAGTACCTGTTGCGATGAGTACTCTGGCAGGGCTACACACTTTAGTGTGGTCAGTTGTGTGGAGATTTGAGATGGAGATTGGGGTTGTGCTGAGCTGTTTGAACTGTTTGTGTACTTGTTTCATTGTGGCATTGTTTTTGTGTAATTAGTACTGACCCCGTTTAATGTTTTAAAAACTGTGGTGATCCATTCGGGGGTGGTGAGCAGTTATTGAGCAGGTATGAGACGATGCGTATGGGATAGCTGGGATGAGTCACCACGTTGCAGTTTAGAAGTCTTCCGCTGTGTCAGACACTTTTATAGTTTGATAGTAGACAGTTTTGAAAACTTTGTATTTTACTTTTATCAGTTTTGGGTTTTGGACATGTAATCACTTTAAACTGTATTGTTATTTAAATATGTTTCTTTATTGTCATTTGATTATCATTGTCTCGGGTAACCGAGATGGTGACGTTCTCATACCTTAAGTGGTCCTGGTGAGGCACTTGGAGTATGGGGGTGTCATAACCTAGCCCTCAACTATCCAGAACAAACCCTCTTAAAAATCGATGCTGCAACTTCCAACACTCACAACGCCGCCATCTACTCACCAACTACCGCCATCCAACTCCAGTCCACCACTCTCTACTCACACACCACATCGGACCTACGTGTAAGACGGTCTTATTTGAATCATATTTGAGTCACCCTGCTCCGCCGTCAATCTATCATTTTCCCCGAATTCGTCACCCTTTGCTACCATGGCTCGACGGACCAAGCAGCCATCACCTTCTCCTTCACCAAAGATTCGCGAGCCCAGCGACACACTGAAACACATGCAGAAATTAATTGAAGGGGATGGACCTTCGGCCGGATTAATTAGTGTCATCGAAGTTCGGCTGATCTGATGGCCGGCAAAGGACGTGGGTAAGGTGTTTGAACTTGGTGGCCGGTGCTAACAAGGTGGGAGACAGGGTAATGTTGGTGGCAGAATTTGATGGTTGGTGTCGCAAGGTGGGAGGGAAACAAAGTAGGCCTGGATGATTTTGTGGGAATGCAAACGTTTATTTTAGCAAAATGATAAACACAATAAAATTTAGGGTAAATTGATATCTTATACCTTACATAACACAACTTTTCAAATCTTATACCTAACATAATTTTTTTTTAAAACTTATACCAAAATTGCCCAAATCTTATATACTTAATACCAAGTTACGAATCCGGTGGAAAAAAGCTAAATGTGACCGTTTTGCCCTTGTGATAAACACTCAGCCACATTTAACTTAAACTCCCAACCCCCCTTTCATATTTCTTTCCACGACCAACAAAATCCCCAAAATTCCCAAATTGAAAACCTTAAATCAATCCTCTACCATGAATGAATCTTCTTCGATATAACTTCTGGAATCAGTCAATACTTATTAACGTTCTTATAACGCGCACCTCTAATCAATACTTCTCGGGTATGTTCATGTAAGATTAAATTTTCGCATAACTGGTTAATTACCCAGTATTATTTATTCTAATTGTTAGATCTTTGTCCAATGTTGATGAATTCTACATTAACAAAACCCTTATTGAATCTTGCCCTTCTTTAAATGAATTGTTATAGTCTTTCCCTACTACTTTTTTAGTAATTGTTGTTTGTCTTTTTTCAATTTTTCCCTAATTTAGTGATGTCCACTGAGCTTGTAGGATGAAAGCACCTCTTGTAGTTAATGTGAGAATGGTTTTTGGTGGTATGTTTGAAGTTTGCAATAATAAAATAGAATATGTCGGAGGTAAAATGCAATTGATGGCTGGGATTTTGTCGAGGCAGTTGACATATGGGTTTATTTGTACTGCTGCATATAATTTTGTTGGGGAAAATGAGGCGCCATATGTGTGGTATAGGAAAGTTGGTAGTGATGTATCCACTGAGAGGACTATGTTAAATACTTGGCAGGAGGTAAGTGTGTTGGGGTTGGTGTCCTTAACAGTTAGTGCAAGGACTTATAAATCTCTAAAAGGATCAAAGGGCATACTTTTGGTATTATTATCAGTTGATCCACGTTTATCAATAACGGTTGGCTTGCTAGATAAGTTTGACGTTATTGTCATACAGATGGCGGTGATCAACTGGTCCCTAAAAGTCACACCTATAGGATACGTTTGAGAGATGTGACATGATGAAAATACGATCATGTAGATGCCAATTTTGACTAACCGGTTAGTCCGAGTTATTTGACTAGTAATTAGTCAAAATGTGATGTTGAGATATTATATTTAATACGGATTAAATAAAATGGGCTAAGGCGAATTAAACAGTTAATTCGTAAATTGAATATAAACGATTTATATTCGATTAATGTATATTGAATAAATTAATTATACAATATTGTCTTTGTCGGACATGTATTAATACTTCAACTAACCCGTGTTATTAGTTGATGTTTTAATGGCCGATAACCGATGACGATTTATAAAAACCGCGTCATATACATTTAGTCATTTTGGGTTCGGACTACGAGTTAAAATGAAGAGGAAATGGAAAAGCCCATTTCCTCCCCATGGACTCGGCTTGGCCGAATTAGAAGAACAAAAAGGAGAGCCTTCTCCTTCTTGTTGACAAAATCATTCATTTCTGGAAAAATTAGGGTTTTCTTAACATTTTTCTCTCGAAATCTCTAGATCTCACATCGAAAAACCTCACAATAGCTCTCGATATTGCAAGTCAATTAGAGAGCATTTCTAGCACACGGACATTTCTCAGACGATCTTGGGTGCAACAATTAGGAGGAGGTCTACTTTGATCTCTCATTGCCGAATTGCACTAGGACCGGAGGTTATTTCTAATGCTTTATTGTCTTTCTCATGTTTTCGTTTTATGACTATAATCACGTATTAAATTTACGTTATAATCCTTAAATTTAAAGGGTCTTATACGGATATAACCCTACAAGTGGTATCAGAGCGAGGCCACGTAAATTTTCTATGTGTTTTTCATTAAACGGAATTGGATTGATAATTTTTGCTTGAAAACCGTGAGGCAGCAGGTTTTTTGATAAATTTTAAATGAATATGAGAATCGGTTATCGCACATACACTTGTACGGACAAGTGGGAGTTTGTTGGAGCATGTGTCCTCCAGTTAGTGCAGATAACGTCATTGCACATACACTTGTACGGACAAGTGAGAGCTTGTTGGGGTTGGTGTCCTTAACAGTTAGTGCAAGGACTTATAAATCTCTAAAAGGATCAAAGGGCATACTTTTGATAATAATACCAAAAGTATGCCCTTTGATCCTTTTAGAGATTTATAAGTCCTTGCACTAACTGTTAAGGACACCAACCCCAACAAGCTCCCACTTGTCCGTACAAGTGTATGTGCAATGACGTTATCCGCACTAACTGGAGGACACATGCTCCAACAAACTCCCATTTGTCCGTACAAGTGTATGTGCGATAACCGATTCTCATATTCATTTAAAATTTAACATAATTACGCAATATCCTTCAATATCCCTACTTTGGATAAATTTAACATAATTACGGAATTATGTCACGAATAAATTTAATTTAGTTGATGCTTTTATTTATCGTTTTGATTATTTTGAATGCTTTATATTACGTATTTATTTATTTTACAAACGGTTGTAACTTAGTGTGGCCTTAGTAGAACGTGTTACCGTAATGATGGAACACGGTCTTGGTTGTATTTTGAGATCTCGTATCTCCGTTTTGGATTTTTCACTTGTAATTACAGTTTTAATTAGAATGTAAATAGGTTTATATTTTGTAATTTTAAATTGTAATTTTTTAGAAGACCAAAGATGGAGACCGGATGCTCACTCCCGCTACATGGATCAAGATGGAACATCAAGACAAGCTTCTCGGGTCCAACGGTGGATTCCAAAGTTGTTTTATGTTCTTTTTTATTAGGATAGGCCACACTAGGAATTTTTTATTTACGTATTGCATCTTTTATTTATTTTTCGCAACGATAATATGCATCATGTTCCGCCTAAATACCAAACCACCTATTTATTGCATGAAAACTGACACATATAGAGGTCTCGAGTTAGTTTTCTTTGACATTCTCATGTCACACGATCTATGCTAAGCCATCACCCAAATAAATTCATTCACGCAGACGCTAGTTATTCGTTCACTTAAAATGAATTATAATTTTGTTGATGGGATCTCCCTCGTATAAACCAAAATTGAGAACGGTCTTTATAGGTCAAACTCCAATGAGTCCCTTCTTCGTCGGTAGGCATAATATGACCCCTTCTACGTCGGGTAAGTTGGAACCGATTGACCTATTTTATCTCAACACTATGGTCACTCGTACGATCCTGTGATTATGGTGGACTATAGATAGGATTTACGGAAATCTATCGACCAAGAGTTCTTACGGAAGAATTAGCTAAACAGTTGGCTTATCAATTTACAGAAATTGAGTCTTGGGATCACTTGTATCATTCTTGAGGGAGATCAATTATGCAAGTGCGAGAGTCTACATGTTAAAATGAATTTTAAAATAGACTTAAATCACCTCGATGAGTTGCTTATTTCGTTTTGTTTTTCTTTCTTTTTCGGTGTAGATCACGAATTTTTAAAGCGCTAATAACAAATGGTGGTTCTCTCGATAACCCAATGCCAAGTGCCACATTAGACCGTGAGTCCACGGCCGGATCTTCATGAATCGAGATGAATCGTCTACTCGATCGAAGAATGATGGATCAAACTTCGCGGATTGGGAGGCGGCATTACGGAATGCCTGCTGGCGACGGAAGCTCAAATATCTATTAGAGCCCATCCCGCAAACCTGGTCCCACGGCTAGAGTTCTTTGAAATCACCAAGTTTAATGATTTACGTATGGAAGCGGGTGCGATTAAAAACGTACTCATTTTTGCAATGGAACCCAATTTGCGGAAACGCTTCATAGCCCATGGTGCGAACAAGATTTTCACCACGCTCACCAAGGAATTCTCGAAAGCACCGAGAATCGTGACCTATGAGCATACCACTCGCTTCTTTGATGCGAGACTCGAGAAGGGCCAACCAGTTAGCCCACACATTCTCAGCATGATTGAGAATGTCGAGAAGTTGGAGACCTTTGATTGTAAGATCGGCGAGAACATTGTGATCGACCGCATGCTTCACTCACTCCACGATGGTTTTTCGCAATTTAGAGCGAATTACTATATGAATGATTTGAAGAAAAGTCCCCATGAATCGCACTCCTTCTCGTATGGGCACAGAGAAGGACATGAAGTTGGTGGGAGCTTGAAACAGAGGATGTTCTCGTTATGACAAACAAGGGGAAAGGTAAGGGCAAAGCTCAGGCAAACCTAACGAAGAGGTAAACCGAAGTTCAAGAAGTCGGGTTCAGGTAAGAGTGGGCCTGGTGAGTCGAGCACCTCATCAGGCACGATAAAGAGCAAGAATGAAAACATGGAATGCCATCATTGCCACAAGACTGGGCATTGGAGACGTACATGTCCTGTTTATCATGAGGACTTAAAGGCAGGTCGTGTTAAACCTGTTGGTATGTCTTCTTCTTCTTCTACTTTTATTCATATGATTGAGATTAACCACGCAAGTTACGGAACTTGGGTACTTGATCTCGGTTGTGGTTCTCATCTGTGTAATCATGTGCGGGGGCTCCGAAACATCGAACCCCTCGTAAAGGGTGAGGTGGACTGCGTGTCGGGAATGGAGCACGAGTGGCTGCCGTCTCAAGGGGAACATATGTGATCCAACTTCCTAGCGGATTTGAGTTATTTTTATATAATCGCTATTATGTACCAGTCTTTCGAAAAACATTATTTCAGTTTCTGCACTTGACAAACTTGGATTTTCATTTGTAATAGAGAATAATTCTTGCATTTTCTCATTACACAATATGATTTATGGCAAGGCAGTCTCCATGAATGGAATTTATGTTTTAGATCAGACCACCGAAATATTACACGTAATGAATAAAAGGTTAAAGGTTGGTGACAAAGATCAAACGTATCTATGGCACTGCCGTATGGGACACATTATTGAGAAACGCGTCAAACAGCTCATCAATAATGGAGCTATCTCGGCCTTTGATTTTCAATCATTTGGCACGTGTGAATCATGTCTCATCGGTAAGATGACTCGTATTTCCTTCAAAGTTGTTGGAATGCGCGCTGCTGACCTATTAGGACTCATACACACGGATGTATGTGGACCTATGTCAATCACCGCACGAGAAGGCTATAGGTATTTCATCACTTTCACGGACGATTTAAGTAGATATGGCTATGTCTACTTAATGAAGCACAAAAGTGAATCCTTTGAGAAATTCAAGGAATACCGAATAGGTAGTGCAGAACCTATTAGGTAGAAAGATTAAAACACTACGTTCGGATCGTGGTGGCGAGTATCTTTCTCACGAGTTTGATCAACACCTAAAGGACTGTGGGATTGCCCTACAGTTAACTCCACCTGGAACACCTCAATTGAATGGTGTGTCCGAACGGAGAAATCGAACTTTACTTGATATGGTTCGATCCATGATGAGTCACACCGTGTTGCCTGACTCATTATGGGGTTATGCTCTTCTGTCAGCTGCTCTAATACTTAACCGAAGTCCGTCTAAAGCTGTTAACAAGACTCCATATGAACTATGGAAGGGAACGGTCCCTAACTTGTCCTTTATACGGGTTTGGGGCTGCGAGGCTTATGTCAAGTGGAGACACGAGGATAAGCTCGGCCCGCGATCGGTCAAGACATACTTTATAGGTTATCCTAAAGGAACACTTGGTCATTACTTCTATTCGCCAACCGAACAACGCGTTTTTGTTGCGGCTAGTGCGACATTCTTAGAGAAGGAATTTCTCGAGAATGCAAAGAGTGATAGAACCTTCGAATCGTCGGAGATTCCGAACCAATACCGAGCAACTATTGGAGGAACCTATTCCTTCAATCCCAGTTGCGGTTAACATTCCTGAGGAACCTAGGAGGTCGGGAAGAGTCTCTATTCCTCCGGACAGATACATTGGTATGGTCGAGGAACATGACATAGATGACGTTCTACTCTTAACGAGTAGTGAACCCGCAACCTATAAAGGTGCCATGACTAGTTCCGACTCAAAGCTATGGCTTGAGGCCATGCGATCCGAGATGGACTCCATGTATGAGAACAACGTGTGGGATCTTGTTGACTTACCTGCTAAGGTTCGTCCCCTTCAATGCAAATGGCTTTACAAGATAAAAAGCATTCTCGTGGAAGGTCAACAAGATATCTATAAAGCACGACTAGTTGCTAAAGGTTTCACCCAAGTGCCAGGTTTGCACTACGATGAGATTTTTGCACCCGTAGTCATGCTGCGTTCTATTCGGATTATCTTAGCGATTGCCGCTTTTCATGACTATGAAATTTGGCAAATGGATGTGAAAACCGCCTTCTTAAACGGCTTTTTGGAGGAAGAGTTGTACATGGTACAACCCGAAGGTTTCATCGATCCAGAACATCCTAAGAAAGTGTGCAAGCTTAAGCGTTCCATTTATGGACTTAAGCAAGCATCAAGGAGTTGGAATCATCGCTTCGACCAAGTGATAAAAGAAAATGGATTTACTCGATCGGTCGAGGAACCATGTCTATATATCAAGTCGAGTGGGAGCAAGATTGTCTTCCTAATATTGTATGTTGACGACATACTCCTGATTGGGAATGACATACCTCTCTTAACTTCGGTGAAAGTATGGTTGAAAAACCATTTCCAGATGAAAGATCTGGGAGAGGCACAAAGAATTCTAGGCATCCGTATCTATCGAGATAGATCACGACGGATGCTATCTATCGATCGGGGAGTCTTACATAGACAAAGTCCTAGAGAGATTCAGCATGACTAACTCCAAGAAGGGGTTCCTTCCTATGGCTCCAGGGGTGCATTTGAGCAAGTCTCGGGCACCGAGACAGGAGGAAGAGAAAGAGCGCATGACACGGATTCCTTATGCCTCGGCTATAGGATCAATCATGTATGCCATGATATGCACACGTCCGGACGTGGCATATGCATTGAGTATGACAAGTCGATTCCAACAAAGCATCCGGTGAATCACATTGGTGGTCTGTCAAGAACATTCTTAAGTACCTACGGAGGACTAAGGATTGGGCATTGATTTATGGAGGCCCTCAAAAGCTATGCGCAACTTGATTCTGTGAGATGCTAGCTTCCAAACGGATCGAGATGACTCGAAATATCGATCGGATTCGTTTTTACTCTTAATGGTATTGCGATCAGTGGAAGAGTTCCAAACAAACTGTTACAGCAGATTCTACGACTGAGTCCGAGTACTATGCCGCGTCTGAAGCTACAAAGGAAGCGATATGGATGCGTCAATTCTTACATGGACTATCTGTAGTGCCTAGTTCGAATGACCCGATCACCATCTATTGCGACAATAGTGGTGCCATCTTCAAGCTAAGGAGCCAAAGTCTAGCAACAAGTCTAGACATGTACAACGGAAAGCTCATCTAATCCGAGATTACGTGGAGCAAAAGGAAGTAGTGATAGAAAAGATTGCTACTGAGATGATAACATAGCGAGATCCTCTCACTAAACCATTACGACAAGATAAGCATGAAGGGCATGTTAATTCCATGGGAATTAAACGTGTTCCTAAGTTGTAGTACTCTTTTATGGATTAGATTCATTCGCTTTTGTACTCTATACGACATCATCGTTTTGATATTTTATATATATTTTGTTTTTCATGTGGATTTGTACGACAAATTTTGAACACCACAAAGTGAACTGAACAAACATTATATTTTTGGTCCTTAATTGCCCACATGAGCTGATAACTCTGGCAATTATTTTGTGACGTTGGTTGATGGTGGGTTCAACGAGCCATAAGTCAACCGTTTGACTGACCAATCACAGAGGCGATTTATATGGATATCTCGTAGGACACAATTGTGACATCGACGTGGAGTTCTAAATGTTTTATAACATTCGGTGCCAGGTCGTGGATAGGACCTCCATGGTGATCCTAAGAGTCGATTCTTTTGACTATCGACTGTCTCTTGAGACTGAGGCAGATTTTGGGTGACTTTGGTTTCTTTCTCACGGTCATCCGTAACAGGGGTCAAGTAGATTTTTTCTGGGTCATTTCATGCTGTGCTTAGATCGGCAGGAGTCGAGTTGAAGGAAATATTCAGCCTTTATCGGGTACTCGATATTTCTCGGGGGCCACTCGAGGAGTCAGAATCGAAATGCATGGCCATGCTCGGATGGATTCGTTTTATCGTTAAGTTACTCTCTAGTCGGGAAACCACTCTTGATCTGGATCGATTGTAAAATACGACCTTTGCGGATCCGGATCGCAAATTGTTTTACATTGAGTGGGAGAAATTTTAAATGAATATGAGAATCGGTTATCGCACATACACTTGTACGGACAAGTGGGAGTTTGTTGGAGCATGTGTCCTCCAGTTAGTGCGGATAACGTCATTGCACATACACTTGTACGGACAAGTGGGAGCTTGTTGGGGTTGGTGTCCTTAACAGTTAGTGCAAGGACTTATAAATCTCTAAAAGGATCAAAGGGCATACTTTTGGTATTATTATCAGTTGATCCACGTTTATCAATAACGGTTGGCTTGCTAGATAAGTTTAACGTTATTGTCATACAGATGGCGGTGATCAACTGGTCCCTAAAAGTCACACCTATAGGATACGTTTGAGAGATGTGACAAGATGAAAATACAAGTCATGTAGATGCCAATTTTGACTAACCAGTTAGTCCGAGTTATTTGACTAGTAATTAGTCAAAATGTGATGTTGAGATATTATATTTAATACGGATTAAATAAAATGGGCTAAGGCGAATTAAACAGTTAATTCGTAAATTGAATATAAACGATTTATATTCGATTAATGTATATTGAATAAATTAATTATACAATATTGTCTTTGTCGGACATGTATTAATACTTCAACTAACCCGTGTTATTAGTTGATGTTTTAATGGCCGATAACCGATGACGATTTATAAAAACCGCGTCATATACATTTAGTCATTTTGGGTTCGGACTACGAGTTAAAATGAAGAGGAAATGGAAAAGCCCATTTCCTCCCCATGGACTCGGCTTGGCCGAATTAGAAGAACAAAAAGGAGAGCCTTCTCCTTCTTGTTGACAAAATCATTCATTTCTGGAAAAATTAGGGTTTTCAGAACATTTTTCTCTGAAATCTCTAGATCTCACATCAGAAAAACCTCACAATAGCTCTCTCGATATTGCAAGTCAATTAGAGAGCATTTCTAGCACACGGGTATTTCTCAGACGATCTTGGGTGCAACAATTAGGAGGAGGTCTACTTTGATCTCTCATTGCCGAATTGCACTAGGACCGGAGGTTATTTCTAATGCTTTATTGTCTTTCTCATGTTTTCGTTTTATGACTATAATCACGTATTAAATTTACGTTATAGTCCTTAAATTTAAAGGGTCTTATACGGATATAACCCTACAAAGTGAGGTATTAAAGTCAACATATAAGAACAATAACATAGATATATGGATCGCCACAAAAGATGCTTCCTTTAAGGTGGACCCCACAAAGAGAGCATCAATTTCCCATCACTTAGAAAAATATGGTCCTTCTAAAAAGACGCCTCCCAAAAACAAACCTATTACTCAAGTGCCTTTGAGGAGAAGTCCAAGAAAGTTACCTCAAAACCCTTTTGACATTCATATAACAAGCCAAATCCCACTCACTATTGATTATTCACACACCACAATATTACTACAAAATCCATTCCAAAGACCTTCAAAGTTAGTATATAGGAGAGCTGACAAAGGGAAATCTAAAGTAGTACCTGAGGTGAATGAGAATGGGGATAAAGAGGATGATTCTATTGAATTTTTTGAGGTTGTCAATAATATTGGTAAATTAGTTGACAAGTTCAAAGGAAAAGGAAAGGGAAAGCAAGTTGTTGTGAATCAGAAAAAGAAGGCAGCTGATGTGAATCAGAAGAAAGAGGCAGTTGGATATGGGGCAGATGAAGGTGTTGTGGATCAGAAAAAGAAGCTAGCTGGATTTGGGGCAAAGGTAGCTGGTGTGAATAAAAAAAGAGGTAGCTGGATCTGGGGTAAAGGTAGCTAGTGCTAAGGGAAAGGGAAAAATGGTAGGTAGATCTGGAGCGGTATTGAATAGTGCCAAAAAAAATGTTGGTGCTAATGGAAAGGGAAAAGTGGCTCTGAAAGAAAAGTGCAAAGGGCAGACACAGAGGCAAAAGAATAAAGGGGATAAAGATTTAGAATGGGAGGAGGAATTTGAGGCTGTTGATGATGAGGATTCAGATGTTGAGGAACTTGTGAAGTTTGGAGTTGTAGAGGAAGAGTTAGAGCAGGAAGAGTTATTTGAAGTTATTGAAGATGATGATTTCATGGACAAAGTTGCAAATGGCCTAAACTTTGGGAAAGACTGTGACATACTTGATAGTGGTGATGACAACTCTGATGAGTTAAGAAGTCTTCAAGGCAGTGATGATGAGGTAGACAGTAGACCAAGTTTCAATCCTGAGACTGATTTTAATTTTAAGAAAAAAAGTTAAACTTCAAGTTACTACTACAAATCCAGGCAACTACAACGCCCCTTTAACAACGCTTATTCACGAAAATCACAATAGACGTTGTAGAACGTATGGCGCGAATTTTACTAAAATTAATTACAACGGGTATGGTTATATAACCGTTGTTATAAGTTTTAACAACGGGTCAAACATGCACAACCGTTGTTAATAAGTTGGCGCAAAATTGGCGCAAAGTTAGTGAAAAGTAATCACAACGGTTATTTTTGAAACCCGTTGTTAAAACTTTTTAACAACGGTTTTTGTTTTACAACCGTTGTTAAAAAATTTTAACAACGGTTTTTGTTTAACAACCGTTGTCAATACTTTCCATACTATAAACCACACAAACACAGATCAGCTACAGCCACAAAACACAAACCTTAACACAAACACAAACACAAACACAAACACAGACAAACACAAACACAAACACAAAACACACACACTTTCTCATCGTCTCTTTCTCTCTTTCTCATCGTCGCTTTATCATCTCGCCGTCACTGTTGATTTCATCGTCTCTTACTTTCTCTAATTATCAGGTAAATCTCGCCGTCACTGTTGGTTTCATCGTCTTTCATCATCATTATTTTCTTTTTCTAATTATTTCATTTGCATGTATGTGTTTTTATCGATCATTATGTTATTTCTCGAAGTATTATTCGCTTAATTAGCTAGTAAAACAAATTAAATAAAATAAAACAACGAAGAAGCAAGATGATAGAGAGGAATGCATGATAAACTTAATTAATATATATATATAAATATATATATAAATACATAAATTAAAAAAAAATTACATTAATAAAAATGCAATTCTTATATTTTCATAGAGAGTCTTATTCTCTTCTATGATATCAGTCCTCTCCTCCTTAGCTATTTGAGGTTCCGTTCTGTGCCATTGCTATATCGTCATATAGCCGCAATCTTTGCTCTAATCAAGCCATCCTTTTTGGCGTCCTTCAGTACGGATCGAGCATCCACAAAGTAGCTCCTGAAACTGTCCTCAATGTGGAGCAACCGGCGGATAAACCTGTTGTTGTTCTCGATCATAGTAAGAGTCTTAATGATGATATCATTCATTTTGTTGATGAAGTTTGGAGTTTGTTTGAAAGATTAATTAGGGTTTATTTGGAGTTTGTTTTAGCAGTTAGGGTTTGGAGATATATAGTGAGATAATGGAATGTTAGTTGAGATAATGCATGTATTTATACTAAGTAATGTGTGGTTTGAGTTGTGTTTTAATTAATATATATGTTAGGAAGTTGTGCCATAATCATCATCATATCTCTCTTTGCTGCTTCAAATCTTATTATAACCCTTCTCATTCCATATTGTCCATTCATATGCACAGGGATGGCAGTAATAATGCATGCATCAGAATTATAACAGGCCGTAATTATGCATGCATCTAGTAATATTTAATTTTTTTTTAAAACAAACAACGTTTATTGAGAAACAACCCGTTGTCTTTAGTTATAACAACGGTTTTGTATATTACAACCGTTCTTATAACTTTCCCACCAAAATTGAGTCACAATTTCCACAACGGGTTTTTATATTTAAAACCGTTGTTAATAGTTTTAACAACGGGTTCCTTAAGAAAACCAACCGTTGTTAAAACCTTTTACAACGGACGCTTTAACAACGTTCACTTTTTTATATAACAACGGTTTTTAACCGTTGTTATAGCCTGTATTTGTAGTAGCGTTGGTCTTAAATTTTCAGATGCAGATGTTATGAGAAAGGCATTTGTGTATCATTCAATTGATAATCGGTATGATTTTTACTACTTACATAGTGCAAGAGATAGAGTGTCAGTTTATTGCAGAAATAGGTGTTCTTGTGAATTCAATAATGTGAGGTGCAAGTTTATGGGTTGTAAGTGTCCAAAAAAAAATTGGTGTCAATTTAGGATATATGCAACAAAAAAAGATAGGGAAGAATTTTGGGAAATTTCAACCATGAATCTTAGGCATACATGTGAATTTACTGGTTACACTAGTAAGGTAAGCTCCGAGTACCTAGGTGAGAGGTATCTTGAAGATTGGAGGGAGAACCCTTCCTGGAAGTTGAGTGCTTTTCAGAGGCGTGTATACAGGGACTTAGGTATAGAAGTTAAGTATGGTGTGTGTTGGTGTAACACCCCCATACTCCAAGTGTCTTACCAGGACCACTCAGGTATAAGGATGCTATCATCTCGGTTACCCGAGGCATGATAATCATAAGACAATAACGAAACAACATTTAATAGTATAACTTTAGTGAAAAATACAATCCAAAGTCAAATCCCAAAATACGGGTACAAGTTCTCAAACCAACTGTCTAATTAACTAAATGCAAAGTTTATTAAACTACTAAGCTACAGCGGAAGACTTCTATCGTCAGACAGTGGCACATCCCAACAATCCCATGTGACTCAACTCAAACCTGCTCAATTACTGCTCACCATCACCGAATGGATCACCGCAGGTTTTACAAACAACAACACGGGGTCAGTACTAATCACACAATCTATATATATATATCAACAATACGATAAATGAGATATTCACACCGTCACACACACAACCACACCGGTCCCATCAATCTCAATCACCGATCGTCCTTTGGACCGAGCCGCCGATGTGTGGGACCGCAGCCGTACCCACCAAATCCCCGCTCCTCATATTGAGCGATTTCCCTGTTCATTAATGTGCACATCCCCTTCCGTGGCGGGTTCCACGAAGGGCGAAACTAGGGCGTGAAGCCACTCCCGCAAGTGACTCCACTCAGCCGAGAACGCATCTCGAGAACCAAAGACAACCAATCACAATCACAGCCGTCACAATACAATTACGATATTAAACAATCAATCTCAACACATCAACAATCATCTCATTATGGGACTAATACTGAGTAGGAAATCCTACCTGGAAAGCACAACTATCAGACGGTCTCAACAGCTGTATCAAAAAGCCTCTTCTACAAAACCTCCTCCTATCATACATACACGTAATTACTACCAATCATAAACTACATCAAAACCCCCAAATCCCCTTATTAGGGTTTAACCAACTTTAAGGAAAAAATATAAAAACGGTACATAGATCTTACCCTCGACGCAAGGATCTCAACGGTATAACGAAAGATGAAAACCGACCTTCCAGACTCCGGGATTTGCTAACAATGCGATTAAAGTGATGAACGTACTTTGCTTTCTTTCTTGACAGTAATTTAGGTTTTGAAAAGTGTTTAAGAACAATGACGGAAAAAGGTTATATACCTTAATCGCATAATTAATAAAACCCGAGAAATAACTCCCCGTAAACCGGCTACTCGATCGAGTAGCTAAGGTACTCGATCGAGTGCCCCCTTACTCGATCGAGTACCCACGTTACTCGATCGAGTACCCAACAGGTCAGAAACTATTTTAAAACGCAACTCACCCTTACTCGACAGAGTAAGGCCTACTCGATAGAGTACCCAGAGACTCATAAATACGGAGTATTACAGTCTTCCCTCCTTAAAAAGAACTTCGTCCCCGAAGTTCAAACCACAACAAAACAAAGATACACCCACGACACTCCCGACTCAACAACCAAAACCAAACTCAACATAAAACATGTTACTAACTCAACTCATCCCGACAAACATACCGACACAACATACAAAAAGGGGTATAAAACTCTTAAAAACTCTTCGCGATAATCTCCTACCCCCCAAAAGAAACAAGGTTACGTCCCCGTAACCATACATACCTGATCAAAAAGAAAAGGGTAACGCTCTTTCATAGCTTCCTCTGGTTCCCATGTCGCTTCCTCAGTCTCGTGGTTAGACCAAAGGATCTTAAGCAAAACTGTCTCACCACTCCTAGTCTTCCTAACCTTTCGGTCAAGAATCTGCTTAGGCACCTCCAGATATGATAAGGACTCATCTAGCTCTAAGCTCTCTGCCTCTAACATATGTGACGGGTCACTCACATACTTTCGCAGCTGCGATACATGAAACACATTATGCACTCTCTCTAAGCTGGTAAAGCCAGACGATATGCAACTTCCCCAACTCGCTCCAAGATCTCATAAGGCCCGATAAACTTCTGACTCATCTTGCCTTTCTTCCCAAATCTCATAACCCCACGCATAGGAGACACTTTCAGAAGAACCTTGTCCCCAACCTGAAACTCTATATCCCGACGATGTAGATCTGCATAACTCTTTTGCCTATCCCGAGTGCTCTCATCCGTTTCCCGATCATCTTAAACTGTTCAACCATCTCATGTACCATCTCTGGTCCTAAAACCCTTTGCCTCAAAGACTATCGTCCCAACAAATCGGACTCCTACACCTCCTCCCATACAAAGCCTCAAACGGTGCCATACCAATATTAGTGTGATAGCTGTTGTTGTAAGAAAACTCTATTAAATCCAACCTCTGTTCCCAGCTACCACCAAAATCCATCACACAAGCTCGTAACATATCCTCAAGAGTTTTGATCGTCCTCTCAGTCTGACCGTCCGTCGCAGGATGAAAAGCTGTACTCATCTTCAAAGTTGTTCCCAACGATTCCTTCAACTCTTTCCAAAACCTTGATATAAATCTCGCATCTCTGTCAGACACTATGTCCTTAGGGACTCCATGTAACTTAAGCACGTTCTTTCGATATGCCATGGCCAATTGTGCTTTAGTCCATATATCTTTCATTGGAACAAAGTGAGCTGACTTTGTCAGTCGATCCACTATTACCCAAATCATGTTGTTACATACCCTGTTGACTCTTTGGCAAACCCACGATAAAATCCATAGAAATGGACTCCCACTTCCACTCAGGTACTGTTAAAGACTGAATCTTACCTTGTGGTCGTCGCTGTTCCCCTTTAACTCTCTGGCATGTCAAACAACGGGCCACAAACTCAGCTGTCTCTTTCTTCATCCCAGGCCACCAAAACGCGTTCTTTAAATCCTTATACAACTTGTCACCACCTGGGTGTACTGAATATGGTGTGCAATGTGCCTCTGTCATGATTGTCTTTTTCAGCTCCTCATCATTAGGGACACACCACCTACCGTCAAATCTCAAACTACCATCTGTATGAATAGAGAATCGAGACACTATCGCTTTCTCTACTCCAGCTCTCCACTCAACCATCTTAGGATCCAACGCCTGTTTACCTCGAATATCATCATAAAGATCAGGCTGCACTGTCAAATCTTCCATGGTATCCCCTCTCTGCATCATATGTATCCCAAACCTCGCTACCTCATCTCTCAACCTCATGAAAGATAGAGCTGTACACAAAGAATGTACACTCTTTCTACTCAAAGCATCTGCAACAACATTGGCTTTCCCTTCATGGTAGATAATTTCCATGTCATAATCGCCAATCAGCTCCATCCACCTCCTCTGTCTCATGTTCAGCTCCTTTTGAGTGAAAATGTACTTGAGACTCTTGTGATCAGAAAATACCTTAAAGATTGCTTCATAAAGGTAATGTCTCCATATATTGAGAGAAAACACCATTGCACCCAACTCCAGATCATGAGTAGGGTAGTTCTCCTCATAAGGCTTCAATTGCCTAGAAGCATAGGCAATCACCTTACCGTTCTGCATCAACACACACCCCAACCCATTCTTTGAGGCATCTGTATAAACCTCAAAGTTCTCAGTCCCCTCAAGTAATGCTAAGATAGGAGCTGTGGTCAAACGCTCCTTTAATGTTTGGAACGCCGTCTCACAACTCTCATCCCAACGAAACCTGTTCTCTTTTCTCATCAACGCTGTCATAGGTCTAGCCATCTTGGAGAAATCTTTCACAAACCGTCTGTAGTACCCAGCTAAACCCAGAAAACTCCTGATCTCAACAACATTCTTTGGTGCTTCCCACTTTGTCACTGCCTCAATCTGTGCCGGATCCACAGCTACCCCATCCTTAGAGATCACATGCCCCAGAAAAGCAACTTTCTCTAACCAGAACTCAAACTTGGACAGCTTAGCATATAACTTATGCTCCCTCAAAGTCTGCAACACAATCCTCAGATGCTCCTCATGCTCCTCCTTAGTCTTAGAGTAGACTAAGATGTCATTGATAAATACCACCACAAACTTGTCCAAAAACTGTCTGAAGATCCTATTCATCAAATCCATAAACACTGCCGGTGCATTAGATAACCCAAACGGCATCACCACATACTCATAATGGTCATACCTCGACGTGAAAGTTGTCTTCGGTATGTCCACTTCTCTAATCTTCATCTGATGGTACCCCGACCTCAAATCAATCTTGGAAAAGACTGATGCACCACTCAACTGATCAAACAAGTCATCTATCCTTGGCAAAGGATACTTGTTCTTCACTGTAACTCGGTTCAGCTCCCTATAGTCTATGCACAACCTCAAACTCCTATCTTTCTTCTTCACAAAAAGAACTGGTGCACCCCACGGCGATACACTTGGTCTAATGTATCCCTTCTCTATCAGATCATCTAACTGCTTCCTAAGCTCCTCCATCTCCTTAGGACCCATCCGGTACGGTGCTTTAGAGATTGGCCCCATCCCCGGTTTCAACTCAACTGTGAAATCTATCTCTCTCCTCGGTGGCAACCCCGGAATCTTCTCTGGAAACACATCCTCAAACTCTCCCACTACTGGTATCTGATCAACTGTCGGACTCTCTATCCGGTCATCTCTCACATGGCACAAGATCAAAGGACATCCCTTCCTCAGATAAGACTTCAAGGTAACAGCTGCAATCAACTTAACTTTGGGTTTGACTAGAAACCCACGATAAGACACACTAACACCCTTAGGACCCCTCAACGTTACTTTCTTTTGATGACAATCTATCTTAGCTTTATACTTTCCCAGCCAATCCATCCCAACTATCATCTCAAAACCGTTAAAAGGAAACTCTAGCAAGTCTACAGGTAGATCAACTTACCCAACTATCATAGGTACATCCCTATATAACCTCCCACATGATACAGACTCACCCGAAGGTATAAAAACTTTCTCACTAACAGACTCATATACTCTCAAACCCAACCGTTGAACATGACTCGAAGATACAAACGACTGAGACGCCCCCGAATCAAACAAAACAAAGGTATGAATACCGTTAACAAGAAAAGTACCAGTGATAACGTGTGCATCATCTTCAGCTGCTTTCTTCTCCATCATGAACAACTTTCCACTGGTCTTCTGTCCACCTCCCTGAACAGTACTAGCTGATGTGGTCGGCTTAGCACCCGGCCCTTGATTGTTGTTGTTGTTCGTTGGTGGTTTCTGATAAGAATTACCGCTGTTGCGGTTACCTCCACCTTGATAGCTCTGACTTCCCCGGTTAGACCACGATCCAGTCGGTCTATTGCTCGCATAGCTCTGAGCAGGTCTCTGGAAAGTCCCAGGTGCACTCGTGCACTCATGTCTCTTGTGGCCTACACCACCACAACTGTAGCAGGTCGTTCCCCAACTCCCACTAACACTCCCACGGCCAAGCCCAAAGGAAGCCCCAGCACTGAACCCTGACCCAGAAGAAAACCCTCTAGTTTGATTGTGGTTGCCTTTCTTGTGACTAGATTGGCCACCACCCTCACTCTCAGACTTTCTTTTCTCAACACCCACTCTCTCCTGAGCCATCTCTACCAACCTCTCAGCTCTCCCAGCCCTCTCATAAGCTTCCTTGACGTCAGTAAGGACTCCCACAGGTAGCTTCTCCATGACCTTAGGGGTCAATCCCCTCTCAAACCTCAGCGCCAGATTCTCCTCACTCAAACCCATATCCTCAGCATACCTAGACTTCTCATTGAACTGCCTGTAGTACTCGGCCACAGACATGTCAGATGTCATCTTAAACCCATCGAACTCCTCTCTCAACTTACTCCTCACATGCTCCGTTACAAACTCTTTTCTCATAGCCTTACGAAACTCTTCCCAAGGTATAGCAGGTAAACCTTGGTTCGCATACAACTCCTTAGCACTCACTTTCACTGTATCCCACCACTTGCCAGCCGCTTCCCTCAGGTAGAACGCAACTTGTTTTACTCTCATCTCATCAGGACAGTGAACCAAATCTAGTATGTTCTCCATCTCTCTATGCCAGTTATCAAGAAGGTTAGGCTCCCCAACCCCCTTGTACTCTTTCGGGTTAAACCTCGCTATATAGAGGCTGATTTTAGAGTGATCAACCTCCTTCTCCTTATCCTTACCCTTATCCTTTCCCACAGTCTTTAAAGCCTCCGTAAGAGCATCCTGATGCTCCAACATCTTAACGATATCATCTATGTTCATAAGCTCAGCTCTCGCATACAAAGCATTCTTCTTGGGCGGCATCTTGAAACTATATCAGAAAAGGGGTGGATATAAACATACGCGCCTAAACCTCAAAACACGAAAACAAGCTGCCCAGGCCCTACTCGATCGAGTGCCTAAACCTGCTCGATCGAGTAACAGGCTACTCGATCGAGTGCCCACTATACTCGATCGAGTGCCCCGACTCCAGACCCCAAACAGACCTTCTGACCTCTAACATACTCGACCGAGTAGCCCTAGGTACTTCATCACATTCACACACAAGCTAACAAACAACGCATACGACCTTGACATACACCCCCCATGTGACCGGTTCAAAATTGTAGGGCAAGTTCGCGACTTCAGGACGTCTCCCAAGCCTTTGCATTAGCTCCTACAACCTTTACCCCGGGTTCATTTTAATCGACTCCCTATATTCATTGGATTTATTGGTTACAAGTTTCAGGATCGTCGCTCTGATACCATTTGTAACACCCCCATACTCCAAGTGCCTTACCAGGACCACTCAGGTATAAGGATGCTACCATCTCGGTTAACCGAGGCATGATAATCATAAGACAATAACGAAACAACATTTAATAGTATAACTTTAGTGAAAAGTACAATCCAAAGTCAAATCCCAAAATACGGGTACAAGTTCTCAAACCAACTGTCTAATTAACTAAATGCAAAGTTTATTAAACTACTAAGCTACAGCGGAAGACTTCTATCATCAGACAGTGGCACATCCCAGCAATCCCATGTGACTCAACTCAAACCTGCTCAATTACTGCTCACCATCCCCGAATGGATCACCGCAGGTTTTACAAACAACAACACGGGGTCAGTACTAATCACACAATCTATATATATATATCAACAATACGATAAACAGATATTCACACCGTCACACACACAACCACACCAGTCCCATCAATCTCAATCACCGATCGTCCACTTTGGACCCGCCCGCCGGGGGGACCGCAGCCGTACCCACCAAATCCCCGCTCCTCATATTGAGCGATTTCCCTGTTCATTATTGTGCACATCCCCTTCCGTGGCGGGTTCCACGAAGGGCAAAACTAGGGCGTGAAGCCACTCCCGCAAGTGACTCCACTCAGCCGAGAACGCATCTCGAGAACCAAAGACAACCAATCACAATCACAGCCGTCACAATACAATTACGATATTAAACAATCAATCTCAACACATCAACAATCATCTCATTATGGGACTAATACTGAGTAGGAAATCCTACCTGGAAAGCACAACTATCAGACGGTCTCAACAGCTGTATCAAAAAGCCTCTTCTACAAAACCTCCTCCTATCATACATACACATAATTACTACCAATCATAAACTACATCAAAACCCCCAAATCCCCTTATTAGGGTTTAACCAAGTTTAAGGAAAAACTATAAAAACGGTACATAGATCTTACCCTCGACGCAAGGATCTCAACGGTATAACGAAAGATGAAAACCGACCTTCCAGACTCCGGGATTTGCTAACAATGCGATTAAAGTGATGAACGTACTTTGCTTTCTCTCTTGACAGTAATTTAGGTTTTGAAAAGTGTTTAAGAACAATGACGGAAAAAGGTTATATACCTTAATCGCATAATTAACAAAACCCGAGAAATAACTCCCCGTAAACCGGCTACTCGATCGAGTACCTAAGGTACTCGATCGAGTGCCCCCTTACTCGATCGAGTACCCACGTTACTCGATCGAGTACCCAACAGGTCAGAAACTATTTTAAAACGCAACTCACCCTTACTCGACAGAGTAAGGCCTACTCAATAGAGTACCCAGAGACTCATAAATACGGAGTATTACAGTTGGCTAGCAAGAGCAAGAGCCAAGTTGACTATATATGGTGATGGAGCTGAACAATATGCGAGGGTATGACAGTATGTGGCTGCAATTAGGCAGTATAATCATGGTTCTACTGCCATTGTACTTGTTGATAATATTGAAAGACCTCCTCCTATTTTCCAAAGGATGTACCTGTGTTTTAAGGCACTGAAAGATGGCTTCTTAGCTGGTTGCCGACCTTTAGTTGGTGTTGATGGATGTCATTTGAAAGGAGCTTATCTATGTATGTGCTTGGTGGCAGTTGGTAAGGATGGGAACAATAATATTTACCCCATTGCGTGGGCAGTTGTTGAAGTTGAGAATGGGGAAACACGGAGTTGGTTCTTGAAATTGCTAGTTGAAGATTTGGAAAAGGAAGATGGTGATGGCTTAACCTTCATGTCAGATAGACAGAAGGTATGTATTATTGTATACTCTTTTGTTTGCTAGTTGTTTATTAACTTACAGTTGTATTGTTTTGCTGGAGTTATAACAACTATGTGTTACTTAACTATTTTGTTGTAGGGGCTACTAGATGCATTCAAGGTAGTGACTCCAAAAGCTGAGGCTGAAATTTTGTGTGCGACATATTTGGGCAAACTTTAAGCTGCAATTCACAGGGCAAGTGTACAAGGATGCCTTTTGGAGTGCGGCCAGATGCACTACAAAAGCTCAGTTTAAAAGAAACATGGAAGGTATGAAGTTTTTGTCACAAGCAGCATATGACTACCTGACTGCCATCCCCCCACAACACTGGTCTAGGCACGCATTCTCCCCCAACTGCAAGTCCAACATGTTACTCAAAAACATGTGTGAGTCCTTCAATGCAACTTTAAAAGATGCTAGGGATAAACCAATTTTAACACATATGGAGTGGATTAGAAGGTACGTCATGAAAAGACATTATCAAAAAAGAGAAGGTTTAAAGACTTGGGAAGGTACACAAATGCCTTATGTGAAGAAGTACTTGGAGTGGTTTGTTGCGGAAGCAAGGTTGGGTACAGTTTTTGAGTCACAAGCTGATGAATATGAGGTTGAACATAGAAGTGATCAACATGAAGCAATATTAAGGAAAGAACTTGCAGTTGCTACCATTGGGAGTTGACAGGTCTCCCATGTGTACATGCAATGGCTTGTATAGTCAAGAATAGAGGAAACCCAAAGAACTATGTCCATGAAGCATATTCAAGAACAACTTATGAAGCTGCCTATGCACCATCCATTTCCCCCATGCCTGGTATGAAGCAATGGGAACAAGTCACTGGAGTAGATGATCCACTGCCACCCCCTTATAGAAAACTACCAGGAAGGCCAAGTCATAAAAAAAGGAAGAAAGAGGCTGGTGAAGGGACAAGCAATCAGAAAGTGAAAAGGCCTATAAGGCAAAGGGCTTGTGGAAATTGTGGTGTTCTTGGTCATAACACAAAAACATGTAAGAATCCTCCAAAGACCACTAACCAAAATGTATCCCAAAATGAACAAGCACCAAGGGTTAGCCGAGCAAAGAGCACATCAGAGTGGTCAAAGAAGATCAAAGATAATATTGCAAGCAGGAAAGCGCAAAAGGAATTGGCCGCATCAATGGTGCAGGGGCAGTCAAGTGTTATAAGAGAAAGTCAAGCAAGTGTCAATATCATAGATGACTAAATATTACTAGGTGTTCAATTGTTGTTTACTTAAGACTATTACTTGGTTGTTCTATTGTTGTTCTACTTAAGACTATGTTGTTCTACTTAAGACTATGTTGTAAGACTATGTTATTCTATTTAAGACTTTGTTGTTCTACTTAAGACTATGTTGTAAAACTATGTTGTTCTACTTAAGACTATATTGTTCTACTTAAGACTATGTGTTGTTAGACTTGAAGATACTTCGTGTTATGCTTTGTTATTTTTGAACAACTTTGAATTGGAACGAAATATGAATGTTTGAGCACATCTTGAATTGGAAACAAACTTCTCACTTTTCATTGCACAAAAGGATTTTACATGCCATAAGGCTAATACTTGATACTACCTAGAAAACACGACACATGCCAGTTGATACTACTACGTTATCAAACATGAGCAACTAAACTGACAACAATTGCCATAAGGCAAACAAGAACAAAGATGCAAATACTCTTTGATAATTTCTTCACCTTAGGACTAACTTTATTGTCAACTAAATTTTCCTTCAGTAGCTCGATCTCCTCCTTTAACTTCTTTGTCTGTTCTTCCAAATGTCTACTTTCCGTCTTTAACATATTATTCTCAAGTTCTAATATTTTCTTATCCATTATCAATTGTTTGATAACATCTTTCTGCCATTCATTCTGGGACTCGTCACACCATCTGAAATAACCACAACCATGAAAACCAGCCACTCTGTTGTAAAATTTGCAACCCCAAAAACGTCTTCCCGGATTGTCTTTTGTCCATGATGTCATTAAAACCAAAGGCGCGCCACATCCACACCTTCCTCGACTTCTTGAGTAGTTTGAAGAGTTACCAGTGTTGGACATTTATGTAAATAACAAAAAATAATCATATTTCATGAAACCCTAAATTCAATTTTGGGGGTTTTTGCCACATTTCTCTGCAAATTGAGGAGACAAAGAAAATATTGAAATATGAGATAAGAAAGAGAGGGCAAAAAGGATGCAAAAAAAAAAGTTACCTGAATTCATGAAATCAAAGATCAACTAGTTTTAAACTCGTGCAAAATTGCACGGGTATGTATTTGGGCCGGTATTAATGTTTTTGGATGTATTTTTTTTTTTTGTATTTCTATTGTACTTATCTAGTTGGTCTAAATAAGTGATCTACATAATTAATGTTTAAACTTGTTACAAATACGTGTTCAAATGCAATGGTTCAAGAGGAAATAACAAAGGATATTTTTTTTAAAAAAAAATATATCGTACTATCTAGTTTTTAAAAATTATGCATGTAAATTATTCGCATTATATGTAATTCAATCCCGTAATTAAATGTAATTCCTTCTCGTAATTATGTAATTTTATTATTATTTATTTTTTTAAAAAAAATTATGTAATTCATTTATTTGTAATTAGTTTCATTTATTCCGATTTGTAATTCATTCCGCTTATATGCCATTAATTTCATTTATTCGGAATGTATAAAATTATTTCATAGTATTTGTTCTAAGCCGGAATTTGTCGCATGTTTGTATTATAGCCGGAATTCTGAAGAAATAAATACTGTAACACCCCCATACTCCAAGTGCCTTACCAGGACCACTCAGGTATAAGGATGCTACCATCTCGGTTACCCGAGGCAATGATAATCAAATAAACAATGAAGAAACAACGTTTAAATATAAATACTTAGTGAAGAGTTACAATTCTCAAAACCAAACCAAAAGTGTAATACATGTTCTCAAACTGACTGTTCTAACTGAAATGTAAATAAACTAATAAGCTACAGCGGAAGACTCCTATCATCATGTCGTGGCAATCTCAGCTATCCCAGTACTCATATCATACCTGCTCAATATCTACTCACCATCCCCGAATGGATCACCGCAGGTTTACAAAACAACAACCGGGGTCAGTACTAATCACACAAATCAATATATATATCAACAATAAGATAAACAGACAGCTTAACTATCACCCACACAACCAATCAATTCCAATCATCTCAATCATTAACTGTCCACTGGACCAGTCCTGCCAGTGGGGGACCGCAGCCGTACCCACCAATTCCCCGCTCCACATAGTGAGCGATAACCCTGTCTATTAATGTGCACATCCCTTCTGTGGCGGGTTCCACAGAAGGCGAAACTAGGGCGTGAAGCCACTCCCGCAAGTGACCCCACTCAGCCGAGGACACGCCTCGAGAACCACAGACAACAATCACAATCACAATCACAATCACAATCACGACCGTCACAATACAATTACTATATCAAGCAATCAATCTCAACACATCAACAATCATCCCATTATGGGACTAATACTGAGTAGGAAATCCTACCTGGAAAGCACAACTATCAGACGGTCTCAACAGCTGTATCAAAAAGCCTCTTCTACAAATCCTCCTCCTATCATACATACACATAATCACTACCAATCATAATCTACAACAAAACCCCCAAATCCCCATATTAGGGTTTAACCAACTTTAAGGAAAAACTATAAAAACGGTACATAGATCTTACCCTCGACGCAAGGATCACAACGATATAAAGAAAGGTAGAATCCGACCTTCCAAGCTCCGGGATTTGCTAATGATGCGATGGCAGACAAACTACGTAACTCCTTTTCTCCTCACTTAGGTTTTAGAAAAGATAAAAGAAACTAAGAAAAGTGACGGACAACCTTTTATACTTATCCCGCATCATTTAACAAAACCCGACAAAACATCCCCCGTAAACCGGCTACTCGATCGAGTATCTAAGGTACTCGATCGAGTGCCCTCTTACTCGATCGAGTACCCACGTTACTCGATCGAGTACCCAACAGGTCAGAAACTATTTTAAATCGCAACTCACCCTTACTCGACAGAGTAAGGCCTACTCGATAGAGTACCCAGAGACTCATAAATCCGTAGTATTACAGTCTTCCCTCCTTAAAAAGAACTTCGTCCTCGAAGTTCAACCCATACTAAAAAACAAACATACTAACTCGATCAAGACACAACAACGTGACTAAGAACTCAAAACAAAACTCCAACCCAAACATGAACTCGTAACACCAACTCCACTAACTATTCCTACCTCCACAACATGGCTCACGATATCGTATCAACTCCATTATATCTCTCTCAACACTAACTCCATACACTACCAACTAGCTCCGTAATATATCATCCAGAGCCAATCCAAAATCAAAATACCCATAACATCAAACGGAATGTTACATTCTACCACCCTTAAAAGGAACTTCGTCCTCGAAGTTTACTCAGACTCATAACACCATCCTCCAACTGTCAACATTATATAAAATATTCTCACACTCTGAAGCATCACACTACTACAAGCACGACCATGGCCTTTTATAAGTATCATCCACAAAACAAATCCCTCATTTACGCTACGCTAACACTCTACTTCCAATTATATTACAACATGCACAACCATGAAACTCTCTTTTATCGCATCCTACTCCTCTTAAGGCAAATGTTACGTCCTCGTAACTCACTTATACTAAATCCTAGCTATATCGTCTCATTATCCTCATCACCACCGCATGTCGAAGATAACCACCTATAATCTAAACACTCGCCGTGCATATATCCAAGGCTCTCTTACTTAAACATTTCTCATAACTCAACTCATTCGGTACACCACCTAACCTATACCATAAAACTCGTAGCAAAATCACCATATTAACTCTCCATTATTATTGCAAAACAACATACCTCTCTATGTAAAGCACCTATCTCCCAAAAGCATAACTCACGATCCACACTCGTTACGTACACTCACACTAGATCCTCAAGTTCTTTCCTTCATTACCTCAAAACTCATACATAACTTAACATGACACTAATTCCCCCAACACCCTACACTCACTATCTCAACAAAGGATTATGAACCACCTGCATCTTTCAGGTCATTACCACACATGTTTTACAAATCACTTGCCCTTACCATGTCCACTAAAGCCTTATCTAGAACAAGATCAAAATTATTGTAACAACTTCTCACAACCGTGTCCCATCAACAGAATATCACTATACCATGACAACAACGAAAACATATACAACTCTATTTATATCATACTCTACCCTCATTCTCAAACTGAAACTTGTAAGAAACATCAGCAAACAAAACAACAGTCTATCTCTCCAAACTGAAACTCACAGGAAACAACAACAAACAAAACAACAATCTATGTATAACTGGTATGTACTTTCGAAAACTCGTATCATAATCATCCCGCCTACTCCACCACAACCGGTGACGGCATCACAACACCGCCACCAACAGCCACACCGCAGTGCGAAAATACCCGCATTACAACACTAAATATCGTGCCCGGATCACCACCCGAGGCATCACAACCACATCGATAGTCATCACAATTACACAATCCCATAAGTACTGACTCAACATAACTTCTCGAACAAGAAAAACTTACTCAAATCCACTTTACTAAATCACAAAGCAACATATTATATGAATTAAACAGATAATAACCTCATGAATATCATCCCCTTACCACATCACGGAATAACATATATCATGAATACATACAAGTATAACCAGTCATGCCAAATCAATAAAATTATTACCTTTTTGAATATCATTCAATTAAATTACCGTGTCCAACATATATTACAGAACATTCAGATAATAACATTATAACTATCACACCATACCGCTCCTCGTGAGGTCACAACCTCACACCAACATTTATATACATCTTAGACCCATAATCACATCCATCTAGTCAATCCTGATCACGTAAGTTACCACTCAACAAAGGTTACCTGTCGCCCGAGCTTAACTCGCAAGCCCCTCATCACATTCTTCCATTCGCATAACCATCACCTTATGCCATACATAACTATACAGCTAACACTCACTATGAGAAACCGCCTCCTAAGACCATGTCTTATACTTCCTCACAACCATACATATCAATTCAATCTCTACAAAATCAGCCTTCTTAGAATTGCCATCTTTCCTATTTATCATTAACCTTAACCACTAGCGACAACACCTCCACACAACTACCGTTCGTACATCAAACTTCTTACACTCATCTCTAAACATCACCGTTTCTTCCCTATCTTTGGTTATCATCCCCAATAACGAGCATCAAATCCATCAACAAAATTACCTCAACATTATTCCCAATACTATCCTTAATTGTGTCATCATCTAACTCTCTACTCAAAATCTCATATCATGCAGATATTCTACCAACTTCTTACTCCCTTAATTCCTCGAAACTCATGATTAATCATGTTGTCCTGAAACTTCTGTATAATCATTAACTTACTTACTCTTGATAGTATCATACATCTCGACGATTCCTTACTTTTATGTCACATAACTCCGGTCAACATTTTCCTAGTTTTACTCCCCTTATTCTTTTCTTTTACACTCGACAAAATCAATTAACCATTCAACTCCTTATCCCTTCTACCTAACTCTTTAGTGTTCCGGTTACTTCCTCATTGCTCCAACACCCACATCTCATTATTTCATATCGATATCATCTCACTCTTTCTTACCATAAGATATTCTCTGATTATACCATTAATCACCCTTGCCACTAATCCATCCATAGAATCAACGTTCTTGTTTGACAATTGCATCTCCTTTGTACATCTCTAGAAATCAAAATTCCTTTCATACCGTTAATTGCCCAAGGAAATCCCACAGTGGTTTCACCTCTTCATAAACCAAATCTCCCCAAACTCACTCACTGTCTACAAATCCACCTCGCGACATGTCTCCACAAAGTTCATTATATACCACTCTTCTCAACCCCTTTAAAACGAACTTTCACTATGTATATTCTTAACCCACACGACTCCTAACTATCCCCCTCCATGATTCTTTACACATCTCAAGCTGCCACCATTTGCGTCCCTCATTTCAATCTTTTCATTCTCACGTTCCATAAACTCACATCATCCCTTGCCCACATTCATTTACTTTTACATTACTCCACGTACAAACATATCACTCATCTCATCTCACAAAACATGCTCTATGTCTCAATAAACCATACCAATCTTCCTTTTCTTTTTCCACTATCTATCACAACACATATAACTTATGTCCTCCCACCGAACTCCTACTCACCACAGGTGCCACTCACTTCACCATAAGATTGGGTAACTTACGTATCAAGACCAACATACTTGAAAAACAATGCATAAAGAATTAAAATAACATCTTTGAATTAAACATAATATGCAACGAAGTCAAAAGATAAGCATATGACCCAAAACAGGGGTCACTAGATCGAGTCTGAGCCACTCGATCGAGTAAGTGACTTACTCGATCGAGTAGGTGAAGATCGGAAGCACGTAAAACAAATTACCAGGGCCACTCGATCGAGTAATGGCGACGTACTCGATCGAGTACCCCTACTCGATCGAGTACCTACGCATTTCTCAGACTGTCCAGTTTTCGTAAAACAGCCATAATTCACTCATTTCTTGGTCGTTTTGGGCATGTGACCTATCGTTAGAATCGTAAAAGAACAAGCTATCACCTCCAATTGGAATCACATTAAAATCATTTATGCATCTCAAGTTATAACAGTTTAAAGACAACTTTGTCATGAATCGACGACATAACTATTTGATTTTTTTACTTCCAAACAACTTAAACAACAACCAAGCAACCAAAACCAATCCAAAACTCATAACACCAGCATTCCTAATCATATGTTACTATTTTCAAAAGCCAAGCAACAACATTCATCATACACATAGATTATTTAACTCGTCTATCACGATTTTCCCACATGCTTTTATTTTATAACTTTACGTACACAATAACATAATATACGACATGCAATCCCCTATTCACATGTTACTAACATTGCAACATTATACAATCCATTACCCACATAAACATGCTCCACACATGAATTTCATATTCTTATGCAATTACTTACTTAATCTCTTCCAACCAATTCATCCATTACAGCTACACACTTCTTACAACGTATACACATGAACAATAGTAGGCATGTATATGAAATCATTATATAAAATTACACAAACAAAATTACGTATAATCATATCACATATGAACTACTCCCTTTTTCCACCACATTACTCATCATTCTCATACACTTTTCTAACAATTCCAACCAACATTGTAAACCAACTATCATGCAACATGCTTTCAATCAACATCATACGAAATCACATCATCACCATCTTTTCTACACATTCCCCATTCTCCACATACATATATCCACTGATTCATACCACACATCACTATATAAATACACAGTTCACAAGATAAACACATAGCGAACCCGACTCATATCCCATGGTGACCGGTTCAAAATTGTAGGGCGAGTTCGCGACTTTAAGACGCCTCCCAAGTCTTTGCATTAGCTCCTACAACCTTTACCCCGGGTTCATTTTAATTGACTCCCTATATTCATTGGATTCATTGGCTACGAGTTTCGGGATCGTCGCTCGATACCATTTGTAACACCCCCATACTCCAAGTGCCTTACCAAGACCACTCGGGTATAAGGATGCTACCATCTCGGTTATCCGAGGCAATGATAATCAAATAAACAATGAAGAAACAACGTTTAAATATAAATACTTAGTGAAGAGTTACAATTCTCAAAACCAAACCAAAAGTGTAATACATGTTCTCAAACTGACTGTTCTAACTGAAATGTAAATAAACTAATAAGCTACAGCGGAAGACTCCTATCATCATGTCGTGGCAATCTCGGCTATCCCAAGACTCATATCATACCGCTTTCAATATCTACTCACCATCCCCGAATGGATCACCGCAGGTTTACAAAACAACAACCGGGTCGACTAATCACACAAATCAATATATATATCAACAATAAGATAAAAGTGATGCCTTAACTATCACCCACACAACCAATCAATTCCAATCATCTCAATCATTAACTGTCCACTGGACCAGTCCTGCCAGTGGGGGACCGCAGCCGTACCCACCAATTCCCCGCTCCACATAGTGAGCGATAACCCTGTCTATTAATGTGCACATCCCTTCTGTGGCGGGTTCCACAGAAGGCGAAACTAGGGCGTGAAGCCACTCCCGCAAGTGACCCCACTCAGCCGAGGACACGCCTCGAGAACCACAGACAACAATCACAATCACAATCACAATCACGACCGTCACAATACAATTACTATATCAAGCAATCAATCTCAACACATCAACAATCATCCCATTATGGGACTAATACTGAGTAGAAATCCTACCCGGAAAGCACAACTATCGACGGTCTCAACAATTTTGTATCAAAAAGCCTCTTCTACAAATCCTCCTCCTATCATACATACACATAATCACTACCAATCATAATCTACAACAAAACCCCCAAATCCCCATATTAGGGTTTAACCAACTTTAAGGAAAAACTATAAAAACGGTACATAGATCTTACCCTCGACGCAAGGATCACAACGATATAAAGAAAGGTAGAATCCGACCTTCCAAGCTCCGGGATTTGCTAATGATGCGATGGCAGACAAACTACGTAACTCCTTTTCTCCTCACTTAGGTTTTAGAAAAGATAAAAGAAACTAAGAAAAGTGACGGACAACCTTTTATACTTATCCCGCATCATTTAACAAAACCCGACAAAACATCCCCGTAAATAGGCTACTCGATCGAGTATCTAAGGTACTCGATCGAGTGCCCTCTTACTCGATCGAGTACCCACGTTACTCGATCGAGTACCCAACAGGTCAGAAACTATTTTAAATCGCAACTCACCCTTACTCGACAGAGTAAGGCCTACTCGATAGAGTACCCAGAGACTCATAAATCCGTAGTATTACAGTCTTCCCTCCTTAAAAAGAACTTCGTCCCCGAAGTTCAACCCATACTAAAAACAAACATACTAACTCGATCAAGACACAACAACGTGACTAAGAACTCAAAACAAAACTCCAACCCAAACATGAACTCGTAACACCAACTCCACTAACTATTCCTACCTCCACAACATGGCTCACGATATCGTATCAACTCCATTATATCTCTCTCAACACTAACTCCATACACTACCAACTAGCTCCGTAATATATCATCCAGAGCCAATCCAAAATCAAAATACCCATAACATCAAACGGAATGTTACATTCTACCACCCTTAAAAGGAACTTCGTCCTCGAAGTTTACTCAGACTCATAACACCATCCTCCAACTGTCAACACTATATAAAATATTCTCACACTCTGAAGCATCACACTACTACAAGCACGACCATGGCCTTTTATAAGTATCATCCACAAAACAAATCCCTCCTTTACGCTACGCTAACACTCTACTTCCAATTATATTACAACATGCACAACCATGAAACTCTCTTTTATCGCATCCTACTCCTCTTAAGGCAAATGTTACGTCCTCGTAACTCACTTATACTAAATCCTAGCTATATCGTCTCATTATCCTCATCACCACCGCATGTCGAAGATAACCACCTATAATCTAAACACTCGCCGTGCATATATCCAAGGCTCTCTTACTTAAACATTTCTCATAACTCAACTCATTCGGTACACCACCTAACCTATACCATAAAACTCGTAGCAAAATCACCATATTAACTCTCCATTATTATTGCAAAACAACATACCTCTCTATGTAAAGCACCTATCTCCCAAAAGCATAACTCACGATCCACACTCGTTACGTACACTCACACTAGATCCTCAAGTTCTTTCCTTCATTACCTCAAAACTCATACATAACTTAACATGACACTAATTCCCCCAACACCCTACACTCACTATCTCAACAAAGGATTATGAACCACCCGCATCTTTCAGTCATTACCACACATGTTTTACAAATCACTTGCCCTTACCATGTCCACTAAAGCCTTATCTAGAACAAGATCAAAATTATTGTAACAACTTCTCACAACCGTGTCCCATCAACAGAATATCACTATACCATGACAACAACGAAAACATATACAACTCTATTTATATCATACTCTACCCTCATTCTCAAACTGAAACTTGTAAGAAACATCAGCAAACAAAACAATGAGTCTATCTCTCCAAACTGAAACTCACAGGAAACAACAACAAACAAAACAACAATCTATGTATAACTGGTATGTACTTTCGAAAACTCGTATCATAATCATCCCGCCTACTCCACCACAACCGGTGACGGCATCACAACACCGCCACCAACACCACACGCTGATGCGAAAATACCCGCATTACAACACTAAATATCGTGCCCGGATCACCACCCGAGGCATCACAACCACATCGATAGTCATCACAATTACACAATCCCATAAGTACTGACTCAACATAACTTCTCGAACAAGAAAAACTTACTCAAATCCACTTTACTAAATCACAAAGCAACATATTATATGAATTAAACAGATAATAACCTCATGAATATCATCCCCTTACCACATCACGTAATAACATATATCATGAATACATACAAGTATAACCGGTCATGCCAGATCAATCAAATTATTACCTTTTTGAATATCATTCAATTAAATTACCGTGTCCAACATATATTACAGAACATTCAGATAATAACATTATAACTATCACACCATACCGCTCCTCGTGAGGTCACAACCTCACACCAACATTTATATACATCTTAGACCCATAATCACATCCATCTAGTCAATCCTGATCACGTAAGTTACCACTCAACAAAGGTTACCTGTCGCCCGAGCTTAACTCGCAAGCCCCTCATCACATTCTTCCATTCGCATAACCATCACCTTATGCCATACATAACTATCTGACGAACACTCACTATGAGAAACCGCCTCCTAAGACCATGTCTTATACTTCCTCACAACCATACATATCAATTCAATCTCTACAAAATCAGCCTTCTTAGAATTGCCATCTTTCCTATTTATCATTAACCTTAACCACTAGCGACAACACCTCCACACAACTACCGTTCATACATCAAACTTCTTACACTCATCTCTAAACATCACCGTTTCTTCCCTATCTTTGGTTATCATCCCCAATAACGAGCATCAAATCCATCAACAAAATTACCTCAACATTATTCCCAATACTATCCTTAATTGTGTCATCATCTAACTCTCTACTCAAAATCTCATATCATGCAGATATTCTACCAACTTCTTACTCCCTTAATTCCTCGAAACTCATGATTAATCATGTTGTCCTGAAACTTCTGTATAATCATTAACTTACTTACTCTTGATAGTATCATACATCTCGACGATTCCTTACTTTTATGTCACATAACTCCGGTCAACATTTTCCTAGTTTTACTCCCCTTATTCTTTTCTTTTACACTCGACAAAATCAATTAACCATTCAACTCCTTATCCCTTCTACCTAACTCTTTAGTGTTCCGGTTACTTCCTCATTGCTCCAACACCCACATCTCATTATTTCATATCGATATCATCTCACTCTTTCTTACCATAAGATATTCTCTGATTATACCATTAATCACCCTTGCCACTAATCCATCCATAGAATCAACGTTTACTGTTTGACAATTGCATCTCCTTTGTACATCTCTAGAAATCAAAATTCCTTTCATACCGTTAATTGCCCAAGGAAATCCCACAGTGGTTTCACCTCTTCATAAACCAAATCTCCCCAAACTCACTCACTGTCTACAAATCCACCTCGCGACATGTCTCCACAAAGTTCATTATATACCACTCTTCTCAACCCCTTTAAAACGAACTTTCACTATGTATATTCTTAACCCACACGACTCCTAACTATCCCCCTCCATGATTCTTTACACATCTCAAGCTGCCACCATTTGCGTCCCTCATTTCAATCTTTTCATTCTCACGTTCCATAAACTCACATCATCCCTTGCCCACATTCATTTACTTTTACATTACTCCACGTACAAACATATCACTCATCTCATCTCACAAAACATGCTCTATGTCTCAATAAACCATACCAATCTTCCTTTTCTTTTTCCACTATCTATCACAACACATATAACTTATGTCCTCCCACCGAACTCCTACTCACCACAGGTGCCACTCACTTCACCATAAGATTGGGTAACTTACGTATCAAGACCAACATACTTGAAAAACAATGCATAAAGAATTAAAATAACATCTTTGAATTAAACATAATATGCAACGAAGTCAAAAGATAAGCATATGACCCAAAACAGGGGTCACTAGATCGAGTACAGGCCACTCGATCGAGTAAGTGACTTACTCGATCGAGTAGGTGAAGATCAGAAGCACGTAAAACAAATTACCAGGGCCACTCGATCGAGTAACTGACGTACTCGATCGAGTACCCCCCTACTCGATCGAGTACCTACGCATTTCTCAGCACTGTCCAGTTTTCGTAAAACAGCCATAATTCACTCATTTCTTGGTCGTTTTGGGCATGTGACCTATCGTTAGAATCGTAAAAGAACAAGCTATCACCTCCAATTGGAATCACATTAAAATCATTTATGCATCTCAAGTTATAACAGTTTAAAGACAACTTTGCTGTAATCAGACGACATAACTATTTGATTTTTTTACTTCCAAACAACTTAAACAACAACCAAGCAACCAAAACCAATCCAAAACTCATAACACCAGCATTCCTAATCATATGTTACTATTTTCAAAAGCCAAGCAACAACATTCATCATACACATAGATTATTTAACTCGTCTATCACGATTTTCCCACATGCTTTTATTTTATAACTTTACGTACACAATAACATAATATACGACATGCAATCCCCTATTCACATGTTACTAACATTGCAACATTATACAATCCATTACCCACATAAACATGCTCCACACATGAATTTCATATTCTTATGCAATTACTTACTTAATCTCTTCCAACCAATTCATCCATTACAGCTACACACTTCTTACAACGTATACACATGAACAATAGTAGGCATGTATATGAAATCATTATATAAAATTACACAAACAAAATTACGTATAATCATATCACATATGAACTACTCCCTTTTTCCACCACATTACTCATCATTCTCATACACTTTTCTAACAATTCCAACCAACATTGTAAACCAACTATCATGCAACATGCTTTCAATCAACATCATACGAAATCACATCATCACCATCTTTTCTACACATTCCCCATTCTCCACATACATATATCCACTGATTCATACCACACATCACTATATAAATACACAGTTCACAAGATAAACACATAGCGAACCCGACTCATATCCCATGGTGACCGGTTCAAAATTGTAGGGCGAGTTCGCGACTTTAAGACGCCTCCCAAGTCTTTGCATTAGCTCCTACAACCTTTACCCCGGGTTCATTTTAATTGACTCCCTATATTCATTGGATTCATTGGCTACAGGTTTCAGGATCGTCGCTCTGATACCATTTGTAACACCCCCATACTCCAAGTGCCTTACCAAGACCACTCAGGTATAAGGATGCTACCATCTCGGTTACCCGAGGCAATGATAAATCAAATAAACAATGAAGAAACAACGTTTAAATATAAATACTTAGTGAAGAGTTACAATTCTCAAAACCAAACCAAAAGTGTAATACATGTTCTCAAACTGACTGTTCTAACTGAAATGTAAATAAACTAATAAGCTACAGCGGAAGACTCCTATCATCATGTCGTGGCAATCCCAGCTATCCCAAGATTTCATCTCATACACGCTCAATATCTGCTCACCATCCCCGAATGGATCACCGCAGGTTTACAAAACAACAACTGGGGTCAGTACTAATCACACAACTCAATATATATATCAACAATAAGATAAACAGACAGCTTAACTGTCACACTGTAATACTCCGTATTTTAATAATAAATTGGGAAGATAATTTATGTAATTTAGTAATTAATTAAAAGACATTTCTAATAGTAATTATAATAAGATGTTAATTACATAATAAATTAATAATGCAAGTCGGGAATTGGGTTTAGCTAAGATTTAGCATTGGGCCGTGTGCCATTGTTGTTTGGACCGAAATCTATTAAGTTGGTACGAGTGTAATCGGGAATTAATAATAAATAATATGGGAATAATATTATATAAAGGTAATTATAATTATAATAATAATAATAATAAAATAGTAAATATTATATGAGGAAATTATAATTGTGATAGGATTAATAGTATATGATAAATAATAATGATTTAATTATAATGACAATTTCTATACTAATTAGAATAAGGAAAGTTACATGGTTTCCTAATTGGCCTCGTATTCTCTAAATCTTACACTATAAATACCACCTCAAATCTGAGAAATAATTCACAAATTAAAAAGAAGAAGCTTTAGGAGACGGAAGAGGAAGGAATTAACATAAACCAATTAATCAACTCGAGGTAATTATCCGTCTTAAATCAATTTATATTCGTTTCATGTGAGCATCTTTAAGACAACCGTATGACTTGTATAGACCGCCATAGGACACGAGATTTGGACCTAGAGCGACCTTGCACTGCAAATTTTTTGACTTGACCATAGTTGACCGTCGTTGACCTTGTTACAGTGTTTTTTGGGGCGGTTGAAAGACGGTGGCGAAGGGTTATACGGGTTGGTTGTGGGTATTTGGGATGGTTATTTGACCCACTAATTGGACACGCCTTGACCTGGGGTTTGGGTGGTTGATCTTGGCGGCAGGGGGCGGTTGTCTTGGTGGTGTTTGGGTGGTCGGTATGGTGGTTTGTGCGGTGGTGACGGGAAACAGGGGGGAGGAGTCATTGCTGCAGGCGGCGGTTTCGGGGGTTTTAGGGGTTTTGGTGGTCTGGTTAGGGGGGTTTCTGGGTGGTCTTTGTCGAGGGAGGATAGGGGAGTTGATTGGTGGTTGTAGGTGGCGGTGAAGGTGGTGTTAGGTGGTGGTTCTGGGACGGGTTTGATGGGGTGTCAGGTGGTGTTGCGGTTGGTGTCGTGTGATAGGGCGTGGGATTGTGGGTTGTTGGTGGTGGTGTAGCTGGCGGTTAAGGGTGAGTTGGGTGCGTGGTGCTGCAGATCGATGGTGTCGGGCTTGGGTGGTGTTGTGGTGGCTTGTGGTGTCGGGTTTGGTGAGTTTTGTGAGAGGTGTTGGTCACGGTTTATAAACCGTGTATGGGGTGATGTGTGGTTGTTTTGTGACGGGTTTTTAATTAATTATTTTGGGTAGCTCGGGTTATAATTGAATCGGGTTTTTAAGTACCGTAGACCTTTAATCGTAATAATAAATAATAAATTTGAATAATAAATATAAATTTATAAATAGTAATTTGAAGTAATAAATAATTGAATTGAATTATAATATTTTGATTAGGTGACGGTTGTGAAGAATTATAATCGAATCGGATTGCTTTATTTATTGGATTGATTGAGCTGCGTAATTGGAATTGCTTGCCAGGTAGGAATTTCCTACTCAACTCGGTTTTATTGTTAAGTGAATGAATGTTTAAATGTGACGATTTATGAGGTTAAGGTTAATATTGTGATTCATTATTGGAAGTAGAGTAATGGAGTATGTTAAGATATTGGTTGAGATTAATGACGGGATTTTTATTGAGTATTCGTTGTTGGTTATATTTGGTATGGAGAGTTGATTATTCAGTTGAGCATAACACGGAGGGTGTTACTGCCAGTTGTGCATAGCGAGCAATCGTTACTGCCAGATGAGCATAGTAAGTTGTTCCGGGTGTAATTTCCAGAGCAGTTATTAGTTACCACCCGTGGCTTGTAGAATAATGTCTTGAGTTGAACCCTTCTTGCTTCTATAGTCTCTCTCGGCCTCTCCTGCGACAATGAACGAACTGAGGGCTTGGCTGTGTGCCAAGCGTACTCACTCCGACGCTCAAGTCAGTAAACTTAAAGGATTAAGCTGTGTAACCTGGCTAGGTATATATTGTAGAGAGATAAGGGAGATATTACCAGATGAATAGTGTATTTAGGTTATAGTTGTGGGATCAATTGCCCCCTTTCCTCAATGAGAGTTGAGAAGTATTTATAGACTTTCACCTTTTGTCACGTAGTGGCCAAGTGGCCAAGTGGCTAGCAGGTGGAAAGACTGATCTACCCCTCGGCCGAGGGACCTATGGCAGGCCGGCGGACAATGTTGACTCGCCGCCGAGGGGTCTTGGATATGAGTACGCGGATGTGTGTCCCGGCTGGCAGGTTGTCACGCCGGGACCCAGGTGGCAGGCCGATGGGATGCATCGGCTAGGCTATCTAAGTCGTCGACTTGCTGTGGATATCTTTGACCTTGCTCAATATGTTGACTGGTCAGCGGGTGCAGAATATGCCCCATCATAAGTAATTACTACTGCCAGAGATAGTTGTGCATAGTAAGTAATTACTACTGCCAGATGAGCATGGTACGCAAGTATTACTGCCAGTTGAGCATAGCACGGTGTTAAGGAGGTTGTGCTACTGCCAGTGACGTAAGTGAATTGTACGGATGAAGTGATGAGAATTTGAAGAATGTTTATTTTGGTTGGATTATTATTATTGTTGTTTAGTTTATTCCTACTCAACCTCGCGGTTGACTGTGTATTCGTGAACACCTGCGGTGAACCGTTTTATGGGGAGCAGATTTGACAGGTACTAAAGATTAGCTGACTTGGGAGCTATGGGATGCGTGAGGACTTGGCCAATCTACCTAGAAGTCTAGACCACATAGAAGATTTTATCACTTTATTTATTTCCGCTGCGAGTTGTAAATATTTTATACTAAGTTTTAGTTGGATCATTGGTAATAAACATGTAATCATTAAAGTTTTAATTTAAAGTACTTTGGTTTGTTGTACTTTGTTATACACTACCTCGGGAAACCGAGATGGTAACAGTCCTATTTATTTGGGAATGTCTAGGTAAAGGCTCTGAATAAATGGGGGTGTTACAAAGTGGTATCAGAGCAAAACGATCCTCAGGCCTAACCAATGAATAATAATGAATTTAGGATGTGTCTAAATAAAATGAACCCCGGGTAGAAACTGTTAGGAGCCCCTCTTAGTGCGGTTAAGAAGCGCGCCTTAATTCGTACCATGGCCCTCTCAGCTTTGAACCGGGAACCTTGAGAGACATTTCAGTGTGGGGTAATTTAAAATGAATATAGTATATTTCCTTTAGGAATTTGTTTGTCTTGTTTGTATGACTGTTTTCGTTAATGATTACGGATGATTCCTTTTAAGTATTGTTATGAGCATGTTGATATGGGGAAGGTATGTTGGCATGTATGTGGGAGGTATGAGTATGCTTAATATGTGAAGCGTTGAAAGAATTGCATGAAATCATGAAGAATGCAATTTTGGTTGATTTCTCGAAATTTTACCCTTGATTGTTTTGGCTGCCATTTACTACCTGTTTAAAATTCTCGTATGCAAATTTTATGAGTAATATCTTTATGAGTTAGCTTTCGTATGCCACTAGTCTCATATTCAAATAATATACGGTTTAAGAGAATTAAATATTTTAGTGGACAGTAGTCGAAGTATTCCTGTACAGTGATGTTTTCGCGCCATGTTTTTGTAAAATTTTCCATTTAAAAACTTATTAATTATTTGTTATAATTCCAACGCTACTGTTTAGTAGACTCATGTATGTTTTTAAATTGGTAAGCCACGTTTTAAGAAAATATTTTGACAATTTATGGTGATTTTTACAAGTTGACCTAAGTTTCTGACAAGTTGCTGTAAAATTTCTGTTTCGACCAAGTAACTTGTAAAATGCATTATAAATTAGTCATTTGGAATTTTGATCTGATTCTTTTCTCATGGTTCATATACTTTCTATATTTTGATGTCATCAACTATGTGGAGTAGAAGAATATGTCTAGTGATATGCGGAACGTGTTGCCCTAAGCCAATTATGCCTTTATGTTTAAGTTAGATGATGTTGATAGAGATTTGAATGAATGATAGAAACTAAAATGAACAAATAATAAATCAATGGTGAAGGAAGGGTGGGTAGTACCTCAATAGACTAGGTGACCGTCATACCAAACCAATAGTTAACATATTTATAGCATCTCCATGCATACCAAGCATGCATCTAATACCCATATGCATTCCATATAGTACAACACTAGCATGTGAATTCCGTGACCTAACTTGATTCCCTTATATTTCTTAGGATGGATCCTTATTTGCACCCAGAGAACATATTCATGTACCCAAACTCAGATTTGAACGAGCATTGCAAAGCCTTGGAATCTCAAATGGATGTTTATGGAGCTTTAGTGGATTCGAAGTACCTAAATGACACTCATCTTAGAGCCTACACTTTGGTTAACACTTTACCTTTCTCTGGACCTTTAGGGAATGTAAGAGAAGATTACATGACTGAGTATGATAACTACAGGATGCATGAGAATTATAGTCATTATTATGGATCTATCTATCCTTCACATCTCACCTATGATGTCGTTTTAGCCAGATTAAGATACCTAGTATATGTATGTTGGGCTGATAACCATAGTATCAACCGTGGACCTGAACAATTTGATCGTGCCATTGGGAGTAGTGATGAAGAGGGGGAGTCCTGTATGTTCCTTGGGGAAAAGGAGAGTGACACTTGTGAGGTGATAGAGATTAGCGATGATGATGATGAGGAGGAGGAGGAAGAGGTAGATATTATGTGGACTGGACCTTATGATGATGATAATGATAGACTTCAACCTCGACAGCAGAGAGCCTCAGACTATGAGATGGAAGATGATGTGATTTTTGTTAAACAAAAGTATACACCTGATCCTAAACCTAGGAAGCACAAATGGGCTCGTCTTGGGAATAGACTTAGAAGGGTCATTTGAATTAAGAAAAGTAACTAAACACTTATGCTTAGCTTTTGTGATAGTGTATTATTTATTCGGCAATGTATTCGCCAGGATTTTAAATAAAGTTAGTTTAAGTTTGCTACTCGGAAGTAAATCAAATATTTTTGTTTTGTATTCAGTTCACCATTAATTAGTGTTGGAAATAAAAGTTGTTTTATATTACAATGTGTGTTTCATGTTTTATATTATAATAATGATTTGGTTGTTCCATTGTTTGATATTTCGAACTTCGAGGACGAAGTTAAATTTTAGGGGGAAGGAATGTAATACTACGAATGTTTTGAGTTGTTGTTGTGATACATTGTGATGCGATTGGTATGGATGATAATCGTAAAAGGATGATGGTGTTGAATGATAATGTTGGATGATGGGAGTTGTGGGCGAACTTCGGGACGAAGTTCATTTTAAGGGGGGAAGATTGTAATACTCCGTATTTTAATAATAAATTGGGAAGATAATTTATGTAATTTAGTAATTAATTAAAAGACATTTCTAATAGTAATTATAATAAGATGTTAATTACATAATAAATTAATAATGTAAGTCGGGAATTGGGTTTAGCTAAGATTTAGCATTGGGCCGTGTGCCATTGTTGTTTGGACCGAAATCTATTAAGTTGGTACGAGTGTAATCGGGAATTAATAATAAATAATATGGGAATAATATTATATAAAGGTAATTATAATTATAATAATAATAATAATAAAATAGTAAATATTATATGAGGAAATTATAATTGTGATAGGATTAATAGTATATGATAAATAATAATGATTTAATTATAATGACAATTTCTATACTAATTAGAATAAGGAAAGTTACATGGTTTCCTAATTGGCCTCGTATTCTCTAAATCTTACACTATAAATACCACCTCAAATCTGAGAAATAATTCACAAATTAAAAAGAAGAAGCTTTAGGAGACGGAAGAGGAAGGAATTAACATAAACCAATTAATCAACTCGAGGTAATTATCCGTCTTAAATCAATTTATATTCGTTTCATGTGAGCATCTTTAAGACAACCGTATGACTTGTATAGACCGCCATAGGACACGAGATTTGGACCTAGAGCGACCTTGCACTGCAAATTTTTTGACTTGACCATAGTTGACCGTCGTTGACCTTGTTACGGTGTTTTTTGGGGCGGTTGAAAGACGGCTGGGCAGAAGGGTTATACGGGTTGGTTGTGGGTATTTGGGATGGTTATTTGACCCACTAATTGGACACGCCTTGACCTGGGGTTTGGGTGGTTGATCTTGGCGGCAGGGGGCGGTTGTGCTGGTGGTGTTTGGGTGGTCAGGTATGGTGGTTTGTGCGGTGGTGACGGGAAACAGGGGAGGAGCTGCTGTTCTGGGCAGGCGGTTTTCGGGGGGGTTTTAGGGGTTGCTGGTGGTCTGGTTAGGGGGGTTTCTGGGTGGTCTTTGTCGAGGGAGGATAGGGGAGTTGATTGGTGGTTGTAGGTGGCAGTGAAGGTGGTGTTAGGTGGTGGTTCTGGGACGGGTTTGATGGGGTGTCAGGTGGTGTTGCGGTTGGTGTCGTGTGATAGGGCGTGGGATTGTGGGTTGTTGGTGGTGGTGTAGCTGGCGGTTAAGGGTGAGTTGGGTGCGTGGTGCTGCAGACTGATGGTGTCGGGCTTGGGTGGTGGCTGTGGTGGCTTGTGGTGTCGGGTTTGGTGAGTTTTGTGAGAGGTGTTGGTCACGGTTTATAAACCGTGTATGGGGTGATGTGTGGTTGTTTTGTGACGGGTTTTTAATTAATTATTTTGGGTAGCTCGGGTTATAATTGAATCGGGTTTTTAAGTACCGTAGACCTTTAATCGTAATAATAAATAATAAATTTGAATAATAAATATAAATTTATAAATAGTAATTTGAAGTAATAAATAATTGAATTGAATTATAATATTTTGATTAGGTGACGGTTGTGAAGAATTATAATCGAATCGGATTGCTTTATTTATTGGATTGATTGAGCTGCGTAATTGGAATTGCTTGCCAGGTAGGAATTTCCTACTCAACTCGGTTTTATTGTTAAGTGAATGAATGTTTAAATGTGACGATTTATGAGGTTAAGGTTAATATTGTGATTCATTATTGGAAGTAGAGTAATGGAGTATGTTAAGATATTGGTTGAGATTAATGACGGGATTTTTATTGAGTATTCGTTGTTGGTTATATTTGGTATGGAGAGTTGATTATTCAGTTGAGCATAACACGGAGGGTGTTACTGCCAGTTGTGCATAGCGAGCAATCGTTATCGCGGATGAGCATAGTAAGTAATTACTATCGCGAGAGATAGTTGTGCATAGTAAGTAATTACTACTGCCAGATGAGCATGGTACGCAAGTATTACTGCCAGTTGAGCATAGCACGGTGTTAAGGAGGTTGTGCTACTGCCAGTGACGTAAGTGAATTGTACGGATGAAGTGATGAGAATTTGAAGAATGTTTATTTTGGTTGGATTATTATTATTGTTGTTTAGTTTATTCCTACTCAACCTCGCGGTTGACTGTGTATTCGTGAACACCTGCGGTGAACCGTTTTATGGGGAGCAGATTTGACAGGTACTAAAGATTAGCTGACTTGGGAGCTATGGGATGCGTGAGGACTTGGCCAATCTACCTAGAAGTCTAGACCACATAGAAGATTTTATCACTTTATTTATTTCCGCTGCGAGTTGTAAATATTTTATACTAAGTTTTAGTTGGATCATTGGTAATAAACATGTAATCATTAAAGTTTTAATTTAAAGTACTTTGGTTTGTTGTACTTTGTTATACACTACCTCGGGAAACCGAGATGGTAACAGTCCTATTTATTTGGGAATGTCTAGCTAAAGGCTCCTGAATAAATGGGGGTGTTACACACACACACAACCAACCAATTCCAATCATCTCAATCATTGACTGTCCACTGGACCAGTCCTGCCAGTGGGGGACCGCAGCCGTACCCACCAAATTCCCGCTCCACATAGTGAGCGATAACCCTGTCCATTAATGTGCACATCCCTTCTGTGGCGGGTTCCACAGAAGGCGAAACTAGGGCGTGAAGCCACTCCCGCAAGTGACCACACTCAGCCGAGGACACGCCTCGAGAACCACAGACAACAATCACAATCACAATCACAATCACGACCGTCACAATACAATTACTATATCAAACAATCAATCTCAACACATCAACAATCATTCCATTATGAGACTAATACTGAGTAGGAAATCCTACCCGGAAAGCACAACTATCAGACGGTCTCAACAGCTGTATCAAAAAGCCTCTTCTACAAATCCTCCTCCTATCATACATACACATAATCACTACCAATCATAATCTACAACAAAACCCCCAAATCCCCATATTAGGGTTTAACCAACTTTAAGGAAAAACTATAAAAACGGTACATAGATCTTACCCTCGACGCAAGGATCACAACGATATAAAGAAAGGTAGAATCCGACCTTCCAAGCTCCGGGATTTGCTAATGATGCGATGGCAGACAAACTACGTAACTCCTTTTCTCCTCACTTAGGTTTTAGAAAAGATAAAAGAAACTAAGAAAAGTGACGGACAACCTTTTATACTTATCCCGCATCATTTAACAAAACCCGACAAAACATCCCCCGTAAACCGGCTACTCGATCGAGTATCTAAGGTACTCGATCGAGTGCCCCCTTACTCGATCGAGTACCCACGTTACTCGATCGAGTACCCAACAGGTCAGAAACTATTTTAAATCGCAACTCACCCTTACTCGACAGAGTAAGGCCTACTCGATAGAGTACCCAGAGACTCATAAATCCGTAGTATTACAAATACATTGCATACTAACGGGTCCCACCATAACATGTATTTCCAAAAAAAAAAGGTTGAATTAATGACGTGACACGCCTGGATTGAGTATTGTCTTCTTAATTAATAAAGATAAGATTTTGAATTTGGTAATTTAATTTCAGGGAATCTGGGAAGAAGAAAGGGAAAAAGAAGAATGAACAAGAAGAAATCAGATAAAATGAAGAAATATGGAGTATGTTATATATAAACTACCAGAAGGGTAATCTTGGAAACAAATATTTCATTAAGTGGCTAATATTTGAATTCTGTCGGAATTCGTTGCTTTTTTCCACCGGATTCGTAACTTGGTATTAAGTATATAAGATTTGGGCAATTTTGGTATAAGTTTTAAAAAAAAATTATGTTAGGTATAAGATTTGAAAAGTTTTGTTATGTAAGGTACTCCTATAAGATATCAATTTACCCTAAAATTTACGGAGTATTTTAGAAATTAAAAGTTTAAATTTATTGTTGACTTGCTTCTCGAATATTTAGAATATTCTCAAAATGGAATATAAAAACATATTCTTTTTGGCTACTCAAAATGGAATATTCTAAATATTTAGAATATTTAAAATATCCAAACAGTTGATAAATTTTTTGAATTTCAATAGTGGTAAATATTTAGAATACTAGTTTTAAACCCGTGCAAAATTGCAAGGGTATGTATTTGGGCCAGTATTAATATTTTTGGATGTATATTTGTTTTTGCATTTCTATTGTACTTATCTAGTTGGTCTAAATCTACGATCTACATAATTTATGTTTAAATTTGTTACAAACACGTGTTCACATACACTGGTTTATAAGAAAATAATGTAATCTACTATTGTAAATAAAAATTGCATACATAAAAAACTTTACATCCAGATAAAAGAAATATAATATAATATAATCAACTTTAACGTATGTACGTAATTCATTTGCGTTTTATGTTCGATCCCGTATATAAATGTTATTCCTTCTTGAAATTATGTAATTTTGTTTTAAAAATTATGTAATTCAATTTCATTTACTCGCATTTGTAATTCATTCTGCGTATATGTTAATTTTATTTACACGGAATGTATAAAATTATTTTATAATATTAATTCATTGAATTTTTTCATAATATTATTTCATAGAATTTGTTGTAAGACGGAATTTATTGCATGTTTGAAAATGCGGAAATCTGAAGAAATAAATACATTGCACACTCACGGGTCCCACCATAACATGAATTTCCGAAAAAAAAAAACTGCATTAATGACGTGGCGCGCTGAGAATTGAGTATTGTCTTTTGTATTAATATAAATAAGATTCTCAAAATGGAATATAAAAACAGATTCTATTATTGATCTCATCTTTGCCATGTGTCATTATATTATTTGCGGTGTATAAACGATTCTCTACACCGAGGGTAACAGTGGCTTTTTCGAAGTTGCTCTTTACACTTTTCAGTATTGTGTAACCGTTTTGTTGTCATTTTTTTCATGTCACACTGACTAGTGACTACTACGAGTAACAAACAAATTGGACGTCACTCTTGACTTGCTTCTCGAATTAGGGTCTTCTTGTAATCTCAACTGTTTCTGATATCAATTCATTCGTCTGTAACTGTTAGTATCACTTCACTCTACGGCTCTACCAATTATATCTTCGCCCGTCAATTCTTTACGTTTTTCTTACTTAAGTTTCTCAGTCACCGTATTATGTGAAGTAAATGTTGATGCTACACTCTGATTTCTCCGTTTTTACTGTCAATGATTTAGGTCGTATCAGTCATGCCCAGAATTGTTCTTGATTTTTCTTGATTTCTTGATTTTGATCAAGAAAAATGTAAATTAGGTTGATTATTATAATCTGAAAGCAAATATGGAGTAGAACTTTAGGTTATAAATTGCGATCAAATGTTCTGGTGGGTTGTTGCAGAATGCTGATTATGAGGCTTTAGAGTAACTACATTTTTGTCGTTTTGACTGTTATCTCGTTTCATTTTAGGGTGATAGTGGTGAATTTGTGTCAATAGCATTGGCAATATAGGAAGACAAATTTTAGTTTCAGTTAGAATGAATTTAATGGATACAACAAAATGGCTCGGTGAAGGGGTACACTTTTGTTTTAGTATGAAGTTGATGCAATTTTGTACGCAGTTTTCATTTTGGGTCATGTGGAAACGATCTCTTGATGTTTTAATATATGGGTAACACTACATAGTACATACTTCCTGCTCCCTCTCGTCTCGCCTTTACTGGGATCCCTTGTGCTCAATGTTACTGTAATTAGTTTGATAGGAAACTGTGTACAAGTTTGCTTTTGATTATTTTCTTGCAGTAACACCCCTTTCTCATTCAGCCTTCCTTTTTGCATTTCAGATGGCTTGTCGACAGAGTCTTACGAAGAAAACAATCCTTTTGAGGAGATGGTACCACCCATCCTTAAGTCACATTGTTTATCAACGTAGAGAGAGCGATAAGGAATTCCATTCACAAAGTCATAGTCAATCTCAGAATGGAATTGTGCCTAACATAAGTGGCATGTCTAGAAATGGAAGACATGGATTTCTCTTGCGGCAGAGTAAATTTTTGTTTGTTTTACCTTTCACTCAGGGTTTTGGACCTTCATTGCTCAAATATATGTCAACTCAAGGTTGGGAAGGTTCCAACAGTGTTGAACTATTGGGGGACGCTGCTAATACTTTAACTGATAAAACAGTGGAAGTAGTTTCCTCACAAGCTCCTGCTGTTAGTGAGGTAGCTCTGGCCGCCGCTGAGTCTTCCATACCAGTTGCCGCTCTTCAATACTTGATTGATATTGTGCATTCTTTTACTGGTTTAAACTGGTAATTTACCCATCTAGGTTTCTGAAATTAGAGAATACAGTATATATGACTCTTCTCATACTTTCTAGTTCATGTCACTGAACATCTTCACGCTTTTCTAGTACGCTATGTTGGAGTTTATCCATATATGTGTGTCAACTGTAGAATTAGAATGGAAGCTCTTTGCACATTTAGTAGATGTATCGGCGAAGAGAAAGTGTTGGAACTTGTGAAGTTTACATGAAACCCTGAAGAGATTTAGCAGATTTTTCGCATTACACAATGTTTGAGGCCCAAACTGCTCTTAAATTGTCATTATGATTTATTCTTACAATCAATTACGATCGCCATATTTCCAGGTGGGCAGCAATAGCTGTCACAACTATTTTGGTTAGAGGAGCAACTCTGCCTTTTCTCATAAATCAGCTCAAAGCTACCTATAAATTTCGTGTAAGTCTGCTTCAACTGACAAGGATAAATCTCTTGTGGAATTATAGATACATCATGTGTCTCAATTCCATCTTTGTTATCAACTACCTTGAATTTCTGGAGCCCTCTAAGTTTACTTTGTCGTTTGCGTTTCCAAGTGGAGCCAAGACTGACAATTTATTGGTTCTGGACTGTGGAATAATGCAAAATGGCTTTCACAACTGACTGCAGTTATTATTATTAGAACTAGCAGTTATTCGATCCAATTTTCAAAGAATTTTCATTATGGCTCGAGAAACAGCCCTTTTGTATTAATAAGTCGGGTAAGACAGCATACATGCGAATATTCAACACCCTTTACCTTGCCGTTTACATCGCTAATGTTATTTTGTTCTTCTTGTCTGAGTTTACTTTGTGTGGTCTCCCTTGTTGCGTTCTTGGTGCTGATCCAAAAAATTGTCTTGGTATTCAGTGTTTAACTAGTTTCATTATGCCCTAGCCATCTGTACATTACTTGAATGTGCCATTTCTAACATTGAAGGCTGTTACGCACAGTTGATAGGGCCGCGTCTGAAGGAGATTAAACAGCAGATTCAAGCATCGGTATGAACCTCCCATCTGTTGCTCCCTTGTGTGGGTTAAATCTATTAACCCTACTATTAACACAAGTTCTATTGAAGCCTCCTTGTCGTATTTGGGCTTCTTTGTTACTGTATCCTTGTGATTGATTGTATCCCTGCGATTATATTATCAGGACGATCCCATTGCGCTGGACGAGGGCACCAAAAAAATGGACGCGTTGTTTGCAAGGCAAGTATTTTACTTCTTGTTCTGGTCATTTGCCTTACCTTGAAAAGTGACTAGATCAGCATCATCACATATATTAGACCTGCAGGGTGGTCATTCAAGTTGGGTCAGTTCATGTTCATCATGTTTTGGTATTGAGTCAACAGATATGGAGTCAGCCCGTTTACACCATGGAAAGGACTTCTAGTTCAAGGCCCTATCTTTATTGGCTTTTATCTGGCTGTGAGACCCTGTACTCCCACTTCAACATTTCCCTTTTAAAATTAAGTTAGCTGCTCTAGTACTTTTAATCTCAAAAAGCTTGTTGACGATGTCCCAGATCGCAAATATGGTTGAGAAGGTTCCATCTTTTAGAACCGGTGGTGCTCTCTGGTTCACTGATCTTACAACTCCCGATACTTTGTGCATCTTCCCTCTTCTGACGTCACTATCCTTCTTGATCACCGCTGAGGTTGAAATTCAAAGATAATTGAGAGTCTTGCACATTCCATATCAATTTTCAGGGGTTTTGTCTCTGCTAACTGCAGTTTTTGCAGTGCTATGTGCGAGAAGGTAGTCAAATGACCAGTACCAAGAGGAACTCTGCAAGGATTATTGCTATTCTTACAGTACCACTTTTAATGGGATTCCCAAAGGTATATGATTTATTTGAGAAGATGAATCCTTGCAATTTTTCCTAGAGGTATTATAATTTGGAATTAAAATTGTTGGGTTTCAGTTGCAAGTGTCGAGTACTATTATTCATCCGCCAATATTGATGTTTGTTGCAGGCATTCTTTTGCTATTGGATACCCTCCAATGTGTTTAATCTTGCATACGGATTAGGTGAGTGTATTCACTTCTGAAATTATTTTTTACTAGTATGGGAAGTTATTGTTTTCGAAGAATGCCCACAAAATAAAAAAATCGTGAGCCTTCTGGATGAATACCCCTGTTCATAACTGTTAGGCCCAGTTTAACCTGGTCTGACCATAACCTGGTCCGACTCAATAAAGCTGATTGATTGAGACGAAGACCGGACAAGACTAACTACTATCTAGCTGATGAAGAATATTATGGCAAGAAGACTACTAAATCCTCGAAAGAGAAGCTCGATAGTCAAGATATCATAGCTTGGCGGATTACTAAAAATAGCCTGGGTTGAGCAGATAAACAAGAAATGCGATTGTATAAGCCAAATAACCGTGCCCTATTCTCAAGGAAGACCAAGTCCAAACCTAAAACTATTTAATCCATGAATCTGGACGGAAAGAAGAGAAAAAGCTAAGGATTGGTTGAGTTGAGAACGGGTCAAGCGAGCTAATAGGAAGCATGCCCTATTATTGGCAAATGACTCCTACAATTTGGGGAAGAGGTTCCGATTATAAACGTTGCTCATTATAACGTTAAGGGAGGAGAGAACTATAAATAGGAGAATTTAACAATTGAAAAGAGATTCATTATTAGTTAATTTGATCTATACTTTATCTTCTTTTTCTCTTGAGCATTCAGATATTCATACAACATTGTGCCCGGTCTATCAAAATAATAAAAACGTCATTCTTTATACTTACTTCTTTCTTTATCATTTATTCATACCATTCTAATCTTATAGAACTAGATACCCTGATCACTATATAACTAAGCTAGGATCCCTTCGGAAAATCCCGCTAAAACAATTGGCGCCCACCGTGGGGCATCTAGTTCTTCAACCAATAAAATTCTCCTTATTATCTTTCAATTAATATTCACACACAAAAATGGTGGAACTCATTGAACAACAATTAGGTACTGCTCGGCCAAAATCAAGGAATTGGAAACAATCCAAGAGAAAGCGGCTCAGCCAAGGTAAATCAATAGGTCAAGGAATCGAGTCTAGCTCAAGAAGAAATTAGAAAATCAAAGCTTCGGGCTCCAAGACCGATTCGAACCAGAACCCCATTCTCATCCATCATCAAAAACATAGACTTCTCTAATTTTGGAACCCCGGAGAAGGATACATTATCCAAGACTCCAACCATTCCCAATGATGAGACAAACAAAATCGAAGCCGCAATAATGATGGCTATGCTTCAGAAATCCAAAAACTCCACAACAAAATAGAAAATATACCCGTGAGTACTGACCACTCGTGGTCAAGTAGAAATTTGACTTTGCGGATTCACCCTTTGCAGATGAAATTGCAAAGATTGATCTACCCAAGAAATTTTCTTGTCCCATCCATGAGAACCTATGATGGAACTTCGATTCACAAAATCATGTTGCCATATTCAAACAAAAATGTTGGTCGCCTCAATACCCAAAGTGAACTCGGCAAGTCCGCATGTGCAAAGGCTTTGGCACAACCCGATGGGGCAAAGATTACAATGGTTCATCAATCTCCCAAATGGAGGTATCAAAAATTTTGCAGAATTGATCAATGCCTTCAATCAACAATTCGCAAGTAGCGGAGATATGGCCAAGAGACCAAGCAACCTGTTCAGGATAAAGCAGCTTCCCAAGAATCTCTCAAGGAATTCCTGGCCGATTTGTCAAAGAAAAGGTGGCCATTCCAAGATGTGATGAAGAAACAAAGAAGAGAAGCATTCAGCAGGGAGTCCCGCTGACGGTGATATTTATGCAGATCGACCAAGAAAGCATGTCCAACCTTTGCCACCGTTCAATCCATCGCCTTAGAGCATGTCAGATTGGAAGAAGACCTCAACTTCAGGACGAACTCATCCGGAGGAAAGCAGGGCTATGGACATACTAACAGGAAAAACTCCTACCAGAAAGGAGGCAATCCCAGATCAAAGACCCTATTCCAGGCCCGAACGATCCAAGTCAATATGGCACAAGAACATAAAGGTAACCTCTCTAGCCTCCCAACTATTCCTGAATATAACTTCTCTATTAATACTGCAGGATTAATCAAACGCCTGGAAAACCTGGGAGATACAGTCAGATGGCCAAAGAAGTCCGACAACCCCAGGAAAGATCCAACAAGATGGTGTGACTTCCATCAGGACATCGGACACACCACGGAAGAATGCATTCATTTCGGGAAACAAGTGACATATCTTCTAAAGAAAGGCTACTTGAAAGATATAATCCAGCAGCCAAAGAATAAAGATGAAGGACAAAATAAGAGAGACCCAGGAAGCGGCAGAGATCCTCCTCCTCCTCCTCCCATCTATGAAGTCAAATTCATAAATGGAGGATCGAAATCGTGGTCCGACCAGCTCTGCGAGCCAAGAGAATATCCAGGGAATCCGGACTCAACCTCCTTCCAGGCCCGAGTCATTGCCTGCTATTACCTTTGATGACTCGGACCGCAAGGAATATCAGTCTACACCATGACAGCCTGGTAATCACAATGCAAATCGGCACGGACCAAAGTATCAAGAATCCCGATAGATGGAGGAAGCTCAATCAACCTGGTGATGCTTGACGTCCTTAAAGCTATGAAGATAGACGAAAGCAAGATCATAAAGAAATCCAGCGTCCTGGTTGGATTCAGTGGAGAAACAAAAAACACCCGGGAGAAATCGGCTTGCCTACCTATGTGGAGGGCGTGGCTTCATATGAGAGATTTGGAGTAATGGATTGCTTATCCTCGTATAATGTAATCCTGGGCAGACCATGGATCCACAATGTCAAAGCAATTCCATCAACATACCATCAATGCGTGAAAATTCCAACAGAATGGGGGATAACCACCATCAGAGGAGAACAAAGGATCGCTCAGGAATGTTACACTCAGGCTTTGAAACCCTCAAAGTCAGGTAAGTCCCTTGCATAGCAATTAAAGTCACCTGTGTCGGGAAGAATACATAGCACAAACACGGATGGAAACAGGAGAAGTCATATTAGACCCAGAATTCCCCGACGGGAAAGTACTTGTAGGGTCGGATGCACCCGACTCAATCGGACCAAATCTGGTCAGCTTTCTTAAAACTAAAATGTCTTGTTTTGCTTGGTCACATTTTGATATGACTGGTATAGATCTTTGATGTTATTACTCATAAGTTGAACATTGACAAATCCTTTAAGCTCTGTTGACAAAGAAAAGAGAAGAAAATTTTTTGCAGAAAGGCACGAAATTATCAACCAAGAAGTTGACAAGCTCTTTGGACATGGGAATGATCGGGAAGTAATGTACCCCGACCGGCTTGCAAACGTGGTAGTCGTCCAAAAGAAAAATGGCAAATGGAGAGTCTGCGTAGATTATCGACTTAAACAAAGCACGCCCAAAAGATCCATTTCCCCTACCACACATCGATGCAATGGTAGATGCCACTGCGCAGGCCACGAAATGTTGACATTCATGGATGCCTCCAGTGATTCAATCGGATAAAAATGCATCCAGCAGACCAGGAAAGCACAGCTTTCATCATCACCGAAAGAGGTATATATTGTTATCTTGCTATGCCCTTTGGATTAAAAATGCGGGTGCAACCTACCAAAGGCTAGTCAACATGATGTTCAAAGATCAGATAGGAAACACCATGGAAGTCTATATAGATGACATGGTAGTCAAATCAAAAAAGGCAGAAGACCATGTCAAAGACCTGGAAGTAGCCTTTCAAATATTGGAAAAATTCAATATGAAGCTCAACCCACAAAAATGCCACTTCGGAGTCTCAGCAGGCAAATTCTTGGGCTACATGGTGACAAAGAGAGGAATAGAAGCCACCCGAGCGGATCAAAGCTATCCTGGAACTAGAACCACCAAAGACAGTCAAAGACATACAAAAGTCGACGGGGAGAATAGCGTACTCCGAATAGATTCATCTCAAGATCATCGAGAAAGATGCAAATCGTTTTATAACCTGCTAAGGAAGAACAAGGACTTTCAATGGACCCCCGATCATCAGCCGCCTTTGAAGACCGAAAATATACCTATCCTCTCCACCCTTCTTTGGCTAAACCGGTCAAAGATGAACCCCCGACAAGATATACACCACCGGTGTAAATCAGCTTCTTGTCGGTGCGTCTGGTCAAAGAAGCGGACGGACAACAAAGACTGTCTATTATGTAAGTAAAAGTCTCATTGGATGCAGAGATCAGGTACGGCCTACTAGAAAAATATGTTTTAGCTTTAATAATGAGTTGCACAAAATTAAGACCATATTTTGAAAGTCACCCTATAATAGTCAGAACAAATCTTCCTATTAAGTCTGTACTTAGGAGACCAGAATTGTCCGGACGAATGTGCAAATGGTCATCAAAGCTAAGCACATACAATATAACGTTTGAACCAAGGACATCAATTAAGTCACAAGCACTAGCAGATTTTTGTGGTGATTTTAGTCCCGACCCTAGAACCTGACCTAATAAAAGAAGTAAATAAACCGACCCGACCAAACGGACCTAGAATAGACCCTATTTGTCGATGGAGCAATCAACACAAGGGGCACAGCCTAGGTGTAGTACTAAAATCACCACAGGGGGATAAGATAGTACAGCTATAAGTCGTGCATTTGAGGCCACCAACAATGAGGCAGAATATGAAGCCACGATAGCCAGGGTTAAAGGTATGTATTGATCTTGGTGTGCAAAATTTAAAGGTACGCACCGATTCCCTTCTCATCTCCAACAGGTAAATGGCATATATTCGGCAAAAGACCCCAAAATGATGCTTTATCTAGATGTTGTTCAAATGCTAAAATCAAAGTTTAAAAACTTTAATATCGACCAAATTTCCAGGGACTTAAATACCCAGGCCGATGCCTTAGCCGGCCTAGGGTCCAACTTTAGTCCCCTTGATTTTGACAAAATACCCATTGTGCATTTATTAGAACCTGCAATAAACAAACAAGATGAAAGTTTCCCAATCTACATTGCTAATTCTTGGACGAAACCTTACTATGATTGGCTACAACAGGGAATCCTACCCTTAAATAAGCAAGATGCCGAGCACCGAAAATAAAAGTCGCTTCGTATACTATTATTGACAACGTGCTTTTTAAGAAATCGCAGTCGGACCTTACCTCGGATGCCTGGAACCACGGGAAGGCGAGCGGATATTATCGAAATCCATGAAGGATACTGTGGAAATCACAAAGGTGGAAGAAGCATGGCAAGCAAAGTACTCAGAACAGGATATTATTGGCCCACCTTAAGAGCCGATTGCCTGGATTTTAGCTCTAAATGCAAAGCCGTCGATTCACGGACCATATATCCATCACCATCGAAGAACTACATTCCATATCCGCACCCGGCCATTTATGAAGTGGGGCATGGATATAGTAGGAAAACTACCTCAAGCACCGGACGAGAAAGTTTTCATGCTAGCAATGATGACTACTTCTCCAAGTGGATAGAAGTGAATCATACGGGCAAGTCAAGGAGAAAGATGTCATAGCATTCATCAAACATAATATCATATGTAGATATGGCATCCCCTCCGAAATAGTATGCGACAATGGCACACAATTTGTGGGAAAAAGAACAATGACCTTCGTGCTCAATGGAACATCAACGGTAACATCCACGCCAGGATATCCAAAAGCTAACGGTCAGACAGAATCCAGTAACAAAGTGGTGATCACCGCATAAAGAAAAAGTGGAAAGAAGAAAAGGTAGATGGGTCAAGAGCTCCTCCCGGTCCTTTGGGTGAACCACGCCTAAAACATCCACCGCCAAACCCCTACTCCTTGGTCTATGGATGTGAAGCGATATCTGGGGTGAGGTGGACATTCCATCAGCCGGATGTAGCTGAACACAACAACAAACAATATACCTCTAATGGAGGATAGCCTGGACTTAACAGAAGAGCTAAGAGATGCAAAGCAAGCATCGATTAGCAAAGATACCAAAGAAAGAGTTGCGAGAAGCTACAACAAGATCTGTCAAAGCCAGGGTGTTCGGGGTAGGAGACCTCGTTCTCGGGAAAGTATTCCAAAACACAAAAGAGAAGAATGCAGGCAAATTGGCCCCAACCTGGGAAGGCCCCTATCTGATTGATTCAATAGTCGGCCAGGGAGCTTATAGACTACAAACCCGGACGGAGAAATGATCCCAAGAGCTTGGAATATTACACACTTAAAACTATTTCACATATAGAATATATCTGCACAATCCAGGTATAACTTTTACTTTAAACACTTCTTGCCTGAAAACTACATGTATGATACTTGCAATTATATGAATAAATGCCGTATATGATTTCTTCAAATTATGTGCCCAAGTACTTACCTATAATCTCATAATTACTTAGTGAAATCTTCAACACTTGTTTTACATATTGCATCTTATTTAAAAATAAATCTTAAAGATTGGGGCCACCCCATCAAATATCCAATCGATATCCAAAATTCATTTGCAAAATAGGCCTTTAAATATTGAGCTCAACATAACATACAAACCTGGAAAATCTATTCCTAGATCAGTATGACATAAATGGGTCATAAGCCCTCCAGGACATGTGCAAGGGACATAAGCCCTCAGGCATGTGCAACAACCCCACCCATAACACATTAAATCGCTCGATCGGTCGAATAATCGCTTTGATCCGATCGAAATAATCGCCTGATCAATCGAAATAATCGCTCGATCGATCGTATAAGCGCCAGATCCGACACGTCTAACATCACAAAAGTACTTTGTCAAAACACAAAAAGAAGCAAAACAAAGACCAAATATTTATTCACCCAAAATAATTGGCCCTACCTAATAACCATCCATTCTAGGGACATCCCCCCTGGATGAGCCAAAAAAGTTTCTGATATACTCTAAATATTCATTCCAGGGACATTCCCCCTGGATAGACCAAAACCCAAAAGAAAAACTAAGTTATTTTTGAGCCGAGAATCGACTCACAACCATCCACCATCTCCCGATCACCGGACTTTGCCTTGGAAGGAGGAGAATCCACTTCTTCTTCTTGACCCATGTTGGCCAAGTCGGATATCGAGCATCCAGAGTCTGTCTCATCTCGGTCGGATTCCAATCGGCCCGGTCGGATTCGGGTCCCTCATAGCATCAACCCGACCTTTTCCGAAGAAGAAACCGAGCCGCATCGCCCAACCTCGCCTCCACTAACTCCTTTTCAAAGCAGCAAGCTCTTCATTCTTTTTCAACGATCGCATTGCCCGCTTCTCGACCTCCAACTCACTGATGACCTTCTCGGCATTTTTCGCACCACCTCACAAACTATAGCGACCCTGGTTGACTCCTTAGCTGCTGCGCGCCGAGATTGGAGCACCACTTCATTACCCCTGGATGAGTGCAGGTCACGGTTTAGCCTATCCAGCTTTTCCTCCAAACGGTAACCTTGGCACAGGCGTCCCTAAGCCGACATGCAGAGTGTGACCAAAGATCCAACCCCTGCGTACATACAAAATCAATTAGGCAAATACAAGGTAAAACAAAAAGCACATAAACAATAAAAAATATCCCTCTACAACTAACCTCTCTAGCCTGGGAAGCGAGTTCGAAACCCTTGTTATAAGAGAAGTCGAATAGAAACCACCCTGGTAGACGAATCAAGGGTACTAGCAGACAATAGTTGGTCGCTCATCTTTGCAGAAAACTCATCTATCCGAGCCCGGGCATCATCCATGTCATCAATCCTAGCAGGCACTTGCCTTATACTCCCGAGTGCCGAGCCGGGATAGGTCGTTTCCCTCCTTCCTCCTCTTCGAATATCATCCTCCCTCTTTCTTTTTTGAGCCTGGATGACCTCTGGTGACACTATCCTGGGCGGATCTTGAGGAGGTGGACATCGAAATCGGATATCCAAAGTCTTGTCACTCCCACTAGTTTCTGGCTCTTGACCGCTCAAGCAATCCTAGCCACCCCACCTTCAAATCCTTTGCGAGAAAAGCTAGCCACCTAGCGAGAAGATCTAAACACCGGATATATAAAAAATATACGTAAATATCAAACCAAAAAGTGACGAAAGACAACACCAACATAAAAGCAAGCGTATAGGCGTACAGGAAAGAGCAAAGAGAACTAGGCTTGCCTTTGGGTACTTTAACCTTGATCGGCCTTGGTCTTCATATACAGGGCAACAATTCCCCGCCAAGCAAGCTGGCTGTGTCCTCTCTTCCTCGGGAATAGCAAGGAAAGCATCTATCCTTGCAATAGCCTCTTCATCTAGAGGATCGTGATTCCAATCAGGAGCTACAAACATTACGTAAACAAAATATACAGGTAAGATTTATGTACCTCACTCTCATTCAATATAACTACAAAATAAAAATACAGGAAACCTACCACTCTCCAAAGGAGGATATCTCAGGTAATCAAAGCCCGATCCCCAGTCTCGGTCCGGATAAACAGGAAAGTCTTTGCCCAACTCTTGTCGTCTCCAGAATCCAGGTTAGTAATTAATGGAGTCATCTTTGACTTAATTCTCAAATTAAACGACCAACGAAGGATTTTTGAAATGATATACGCCTTAATATCATTGAGAGTAATCACAAGATTGTGTTTAGCGCATAAATTTTCTATGGAATGAACAAGTTTCCAAACCATCGGCATAATCTGAAAAGGTGACACTTCCATAGCACGGATGGTGTCAATCATTAAGGGAGTAAAAGGTAACTTATGACCGCTTTGAATGCCCATTCGAAGATACTGAGAACCAACCAGGTGATACCCGTTAGCCCTAATCGGACAAGACTCGAGGAATCCATACCTCGGTCGATTCAGAATTATTTTCTTCTCCTTAGTATCTTGTCATAATTTGTTTTCAACAAGTTCTCTTCAGGAAAGTAAGGATCCAAAGATTGAAGGGCGGTGAAAACAGAATCCACGGTACTTAAAAGCAACAAATGAGCAGGAGGATCAATCTCCATCACTTCTTCTTCCCGGACGTTTATAGGTTCAGCTCGCAGCAGCAGCTTTCTCGGGATGTAGGGCGTTTCTTTGCTCCCATGTTCTTAAGTGTTTGATTTATTATAGAAATTGTTGAGAAAATACGTAACGGGATTATCGAGAAATATGGAAGAATTCGGAAGAATTTTAGAAGAATATTTAGCAAAGAAAGTGGAGGAAATTTGGTGAAAGATAATCCTGCCCTAAATACCGTATTTATAGAAAATCTATAACGGTGTGAAAACCCTAGGGATTGCAAAACTCTCAAGATGACATCACCTAGCCGTTATAGTGTCCAACGGTAACTAGGAGTCTAAGAGTCATTGATTAAGTGTAAGTCTCTTTATTGTTTAGCCCGGTAAAAATTGACATTTCACCCCGGCCCGACCCAAAGACGGGTAAAATGTCAAGGGGCAATTGTTAGGCCCAGATTTAACCTGGTTCGACCATAACTGGTCCGACTCAATAAAGCCGATTGATTGAGACGAAGACCGGACAAGACTAACTACTATCTAGTCGATGAAGAATATTATGGCAAGAAGACTACTAAATCCTGGAAGAGAAGCCTGATAGTCAGTATATCATAGCTTGGCGGATTACTAAAAATAGCCTGGGTTGAGCAGATAAACAAGAAATGCGATTGTATAAGCCAAATAACCGTGCCCTATTCTCAAGGAAGACCAAGTCCAAACCTAAAACTATTTAATCCATGAATCTGGACGGAAAGAAGAGAAAAAGCTAAGGATTGGTTGAGTTGAGAACGGGTCAAGCGAGCTAATAGGAAGCATGCCCTATTATTCCGGCAACAGCTCCTACAATTTGGGGAAGAGGTTGCTGATTATAAACGTTGCTCATTATAACGTTAAGGGAGGAGAGAACTATAAATAGGAGAATTTAACAATTGAAAAGAGATTCATTATTAGTTAATTTGATCTATACTTTATCTTCTTTTTCTCTTGAGCATTCAGATATTCATACAACATTGTGCCCGGTCTATCAAAATAATAAAAACGTCATTCTTTATACTTACTTCTTTCTTTATCATTTATTCATACCATTCTAATCTTATAGAACTAGATACCCTGATCACTATATAACTAAGCCGGATCCCTTCAGGAAAATCCTGCTAAAACAATAACCTCCTGTTTTTATTAAGCTCCGGCGTCTCTGATGAATTGTTTTTGTTTGGTTTTGTCCATAAGACTATAAGATTAGATGGTCTTTTCACAGAGTTACTTCATCTTACGCCCCTGACGCTCCAGCGTCTCTGATGAATTTTTGGTCCTGCAGGTATCAAACACCCTGAAATCAGGAAGTTATTGGATCTTCCTGGAGCTTCAGTGTCTCCTACTGGTAAATCACCTTCCAGACAGTCAGTAACATCATCCGAGCAACATGAAACCGATGAAGAGCCAACAAAGTCCCCTGATTCATCCCAAGTTGCTGACACGAGGGTTTCTTCACTCGCAGTTATAAAACAAACGATAAGACATCTTGAGAAACAGCTCAAGGCGGAAAAGAAAAATAAGAAGGCTAGATGATTCAATGACTTTTTCCGGAAGAAATGACGATTTCAAAAGTCGAGCGAGAAGGACAGAATTTCCTTAATTCTGCAGTTTTTCAATGAAAAGGTAGCAACTTTGTATTTTGTATTTCTTGCTCGATTGCATCCTTTCTAACGGTCCAACATTTGGGACGTAGTTGCATCTTGCATGCCTTACTTAGGTGGTGTTCCTTCATCGCCTTCGCAACTGTTATACCGTGTATATGGTCTAGGTTTTTACTTATAACTCCTCCTCATTATCTCTTGCTCATTCAAATGAACGATTTCTTTACATTTGACAAAAAGAAAAAAAAGGCAAGAATTAACATTGTTTACCTCTCGGAGCTTTTAATATTAATTTAAATTATTCCTATCTCAGAATTCCACATTTACCACAGGTCCTATTTTAGTTGGACCCATAAATGAGATCCAACACATTAATCATCTAAATACAATCCTATAAGATTAACTACACAACAGTGATGTTATACATTGTACAAAGTGATGGCTTACAAAAATTACATTATATACAGCCAAGTAGAGAGAAGGGACCTCTCGGCATGCTGACATCTTCAAGAACTGGAGAAAAATTCGCGAATATAGCCACCCAATTATTCATATAAAACCATCAAAGTAAGAGAATTTAACCGTCTTCAGAAGTGAAATCTGGCTCGGCTGGCTTTGGGAGATTGAGAAGAGGGGATCTCGGTGGCAGCATCCTGCCATTTGGTGGAGTTTTACGTCGCAGGTTACGAAGTGCATTTGCAGCAAACCTGGAAACATATATAGTGGCGCCAAGGCTTGGTGGTGAGCTTCCACCCTCCCTAGGCAAACCATCTTCTGCAGCCTCCAAAGCTTTCTCAACCTTTCTTCTCGAATACCGCCTCCAAGCTGCTTGTATGAAACCGGCTGCCCATAACCTCCACTGATGTGATGAAGATCTGTAGATATTAACATATTCAAGCCAAGATGCAAATTTGATCCAAAATTTATCAAAATGCAAGGGCTCTTTTTTTTTAAAAAAAAAAAATGGAGCAAAAGGTTCATTATTGTTTGGTTCCGGATATGAAGGAAAAAGAAGGATGACTCAATAAACTGTTCTACTTCGTGCAATTCTGAGGGTGCCTCTGGACACAGGGCGGCAGACCTTTTTAGTTCTGGTTGAAATTTGAGGGGAAAAAAAGTCATATTTGTAAGAGCATAAGGGTGTAAAGCAGTGAGCTGCAGCCTTATGGCTGTAGATATGTTTTGCTTCGAAGTCATCAAGATTACTGGAAACAGGCAACCAACCATCATTCATAGAGTCTGAAACTAATGAAAGAATAATTAGATACTGAGACAAAACAGTTTGCTTGCCTAAAGGTGTGTCGGAGTTGCTTGCTGTGAAGCCTACGAAATTGTGATGCCACAAACTTAAGGTCATCAGGCATTAAGGCAAAGGCTTCAACATCAGTTTGGCTCTGTACAGTCCTAGTTGATATGGGCAGATTGGATGAGGAGTGGGGATCTAGCGCCCATGTCAGTAACTCTTCTCCACAGAAGTCACCAGGATCGAGATATAGTGAATTAAAGAAGCCAGTTCTTCCCCCATTGGTAGTCATAGTCAATAAATTTCCTCTCATAATAAAGAGCATCTCGTTCACAGGATCTCCCTCACGAACAATGTAGCTTTTCTCAGTGTAAAGGACCGGCTTCAGCCGATCACACACTGCGTCTTTCAGCCGTTCATCCATTTTCCAAAGCATTGGCACCTACACAGAAACGGCTCAATTAACTGGATACGCTTTTTTTAAATGGGAAATAGCATCATTCCATGTGATTTCATTGTCGGGTCATTCGAAAAAACCTCTGTGTTGTCAACACAGGGGTATGGCTCTCCCTCCTCCCACCACACACCTCACCCGCCATGTCAATGGCGGAAGCCTTCGTGGCACTTGATAATGTTTTAAAGACCAAGGAGTTTTAAGCATATTTCCAAGGGAGTAATACACACTATAATACGTTATACACTCTTAGCCATCTTTGGTGATTATTAGAATTTGAGAAGCCGATGATTTAAATCAGTGCAACTTACCTTCTTAATTAGAGCCAGGCAGAGATGCCGCTTTATATCCCTTCTGAGGTCCTTTGGAAGGTTATGGATTACACATTCTTCATCAACGCCTCTTGTTTCTTGCCACTTGTATTGCTCATACCTCCTAATCCTCTCCCTCAAGTCCTCGGGGAGCAAACGATGAGACATCCACTGCTCTGCATCTCGCCTTCTAACTCTCATCTCCTCAACTCTGACAGTTGTCGATTGTAGGTATTCCTATATAGAACAAACCCATCATCACAAATTTTATAATTCCAACAATGTGCTATAAAAACATTAGATGGAAACAGAATGGGGTATTATAATGCCGGGCAGTCTTTTTAGATCATTGAGTCGGTTACAGCATAGTATAGTAACCGGAAATCTAAAATGATGATTACGTACCAACTAATTCATTACTTGTACATCTTAAAACACTTATAGTGTGCATAAGCATGAAAGTGATATATGTAGCTAAATACAAAGATGAGCGCCATAGAAGCGTAGACCGCAATCATGGTGTTTGCGTTAAGAATGAAGTCCTTGAAAATCATAACCATCATGATAAGCTACTTACTTACCTGCATATTCCCAATGAGCAATGAAAACAGAACTAGTCCAGCGATGCAAATGAAGGCAGCAAACAAGTTCTCCCCAATAAATGTACTTGTTTGGAGATTCTGACCAAGAGAGCTACAGGAAAAGAATTTTAAAACAAAATTAGACTTCGTAATTACCATTGGCCATAAGCCCATAATTCATGCCGAATTTAGACTTAAAAGAAGCGATACACAGGAAAGGAATAAGCACATTACGTTAGCAGTTGGTAGTTTGGCACCCTTATTAGAAATGACGATTTTTAAGGCGTGAAATATTCGTTTAAGGCGTGGAGCGGTGGAGGACTTTATAAGAAAACCCAAGAGTGAGGAATTCTAGACCACTTTCCCCAAAATTGACACTCTCAATGAACTGTATAGTGTATGACATGGTACATGAAGAACTTTCGTTTTTTGAGATTCTATGTCATACATGGTGTACACCTAAGGCCTAAGGGATGGATGTAAGACTGCATTTAGTAGACAATTTTGGTAGACTGTGGTTACAGCCATGTTTTCAAAACCTACGGCTCCATTGTGTGTGCTCGGGGTAGAAGTTTTGGATCATTCAAGTCCGGTTTTTTTGTTATTAGGATAGGTGAAAACTATTTATTGCTCGATCAAAAAGATAATTTTAAAAAAAAAAAAACGGGAATTAAATCTACAACTTCCACCCATCTTTCCTATTTATCGTTGGTAACATATCTCAATGCAATTTTAGAGAGACGCGAAAGCGAAAGCCCGGTAGTATCCTCAAAAAAAGGAAACTTTCCTCTCCCCAGCACATCCTCTAGGTGCCATCTTTCTTGGGCACTGGTGTAAACAGCCTCTTTTTCTTTAGTATGATAGGAGGACTCAAATCATCAAATCCATTAATGAAACTAACAAATTACGCACGCAATGCACAATATATGACACATAACTACATAAAACACGAAAAAACAGACATTCCTTTCAAGAACAAAAAAAATAGAGCCATTATATTCAGAAATAACAGAAAATGAGTGATTTTAATTCTTCCTCTTGCAGGACCCAGTATTCAACGTAGGCCATATTGGTGTTGGAAGGCTTTCAACAAAGATTCACTGGAAATGAGTTTACGAAAGGACAGAGTATTACATACCTAAGGTTGCGAAGTCCCCACCAAAAACAATAGAAGAGTTTTTTAAAGAAGTCAGTAGATTGCACCACTTCTAACTGAAGGGCGTCATAGACCATGCCAAAGTTGAAGGAAGTAGAGTTTGTGATCTGATCAGGCTGAACAAGGTTGCAATAAGCCGTATCCAATGTATAACTTCCTGCATGTTTGTCTAGGTCCTTGCAATATAAAGATAGGCGGTAGCATCCCTGTCCTGAGCATGAATCATGCCAGCATCTGCCTAGACGATCTATCGCAAATAGATACCAAACTGCTCCGAGCACCTGTTCATTAGGCCAAAGAGTTTATATTGTTAGACATTGCTTCCAGTTCTACCTGAAAATCTTCAATGCATAAGGCGTTGGTTGCTGTCACTCAATATTAAAAGCAACCAGCAGCTGTCTTAAAATTTAATTAGACTTATAGGATGCAAGAGATACTTCTTCATGCTTAGGACAGATCTTTTGTAAGACATAGAAGTTTATGCAACTGAAAGAAATTTTAATGAAGCTCTAAGACGGATACTGACTGCATGGTATCTAACTATCTATTTTTAATCTATCTTGCCGTTCATGGTATAATGCAAAACCAAAATCACTTTTTTTCTATATGTAAAGCATTACCTGCATCAAAGGCTTCTAAAAACGAAAAAAGAAAAAGTGTAATTTCATGTAGGATTATACGAAACTTACGTGGCTAGCTAGCATGTAGAGAAATAGGTTAAAAGCAGCTCCTGCCCATGCTGTTTCAGTAATTATGCCTGATGTTCTTGTTACTCCCTTGTATAATGGATAAATGCGGAAGAGCCTTGGAAAATACTGGCTAAAGATCACCATTTTCAACAACCCCTTTGACGTCATTCGGCCACCACTCATATTTGGAATGATTACTGAAACTGCCAGCTGAATATATCCAACAGAATCAAAGGAATTGTTTTTCTTAGTTAAATTGCTGGTTTCCTGTCAGAACTTTACGAGTAACTAAAATGCCTAATTGAATAACATGATGCTCTTGAAATTCGGTATAAAACTGTTTTTCATAAACCATATCACTTCACAACCTTCAGAGTTATGAGCAGATTAGATTCTCCAGTGTAAACTACACCCATCTTATGTACTAGTTCTTAATTTGCACTTCTTACGTGTTCACCAATATTATGTTCATGAATACAGCCAAAGGAAAAGGATTGATATAAATCGGTAACGGGATAACAAGCACTGTAATTTGCATGAACTAATATTCATTGGTGATGCATGCACCTTAAGAAGGGTGTATCCTGATGGTAAGCAGACAGTGATCCTGTACTATGATGATTCTGTCCACACCAATAGCTAGGAATTACATACATAATTATCATTTTCATGCTCGCCAAGATTTTATTAATCCAAAAGAAAATAAATGAGGAGTATGATGAGAAACAAAACTCCTTGTCAGTTGTCACTATGTTGTTTGCAAAGAATTAGAAACTTGAATTGCATGTGTGTACTTAATCATCCAAAAGAATTAGAAACGCAAATTACATTTGCAAAGAGGATCATTTCAAATACCTGAGGAAAAGGCATCACGGCTAGAACATCAACAATGAAATACGAAGAGAGGTATCTTCTAGCTATAGCAGCAGGATCCCTGATTAACTCGCCGCGACCAAGCACTCGAGAAGAAGGAGATATAAAGCCAGTACGAAACTGTAAAATTATATGAAGTAAATAGAACAAGTCGGTGATTGTCCGAAGAACACAAGCTATAATTTTCAACTTGTGATCCCACTTTAGACATTTGTTATTGCCATCTACAACTGGAACATAAAGGAACAATGGATCCCAGGCCATGGCAAATACACATGAGATGAGAAAAATCTTGTTCCATTTACGCAGAAATGGTCCCTGCGGGTCAAGAATTTCTATTTGATAGCCAGACTTCTTTCCGGATGGATAATGGAACGAATCAATGCTCAGCGACCCTTTCAAGCTCCTAATTCCTTGAGAGCTTCTCTGAACCCCTCTCCTGATAGCATCCAATGCAGATGAAAGTGTTGCTTTGTTCTCCGAAAATACAGATGGAGATGGAGTCCATGGAGATGGAGATGGAGATAGTGATGGTGATGGTGATGGTGATGGTCCCGTGGTAGGAAACAATGGCTGCTCAGAACTGGTGGACCCCTCTGAATCCCTATCCTCAAACCTGGGACTCGGAAAAAGCAGCATAATCAGGCAGCAGGCACATATTTGAGTAAAAATCCAAATGGTGTAGAACAATGCGGCCTTAGTGGATATAACCGATTATGGAGACCTGACAGTCTGACACAGTGACACTTGAGACTTGACTCATAGTGTTGAGTTTCCATAATGCATGATTGCTTGTGAATTTAAAGATCTATACATGCATAAAAATGAAAGGAAGACGAAAGATCACAGAGCTAAATGCTAGGAAGTAAATGATACCTACCTGACATATTTGTCTAGCTTGGGATTATCAAAGCTCGTGAGCTGAATATTGCTGGACATGATGAGTTGGCTGGTCCTGAGCTCCGACTTACCAGTTGTAAGTTATCGACGCCAGCTAGCCCTGACACAATGTTCATATCCAAGTTCAGTACTTGTTTTAAAGACAACAAGATTGCAACATGGAAAAGACGTTTTTGCTGATTATTGCCTGCTTTAATCAGCAGGAACAACAGGAAATATGGGCGTTTTTACTGGGGGTGTTGTGTAACCAGAATAAGGCCACAACAATCTAAAATTTTAATTTCATTAGTTCCTCAAGGGCTCCCGCGAATTTAACAACTAGGTAAGAAAGTCGAATGTACATTGTTTTTAAACGACCCAAAATGAAAATTATGACGAGTATTGCATTAACTGACTGTCACTACATACTAGAAAAAACAAAGGCGCATTCAATTTAGTGATCCATTTTGCTTTATTTCAACCTAAGAATATGAAGTCTTTGACTCCAATGGGAATGAAAAAAATCCGATAAAGTAGAGTCTAACCCCAGAAACAAGGTTAAATGGTCTGCAACCATATTTAGGGTGAACAAATTACTCTGTATACGTGACCATCATGATTCTGTAAAACAACAAAAGCAGACACCAGTTCTGGAAGTGAAACAAAGAATTAAAAGTAGATTACTAGGTCAAACAAACGTATAGTCAATTAAGTCAGCTTTGTTTCTCAATTTCTATTACCTTTGTACTATTACCTAACACAGTAACACTCTTTTACCTATTAACCGGATTTTTATACTCCCTGCGTCTCATTTATATTGTCAATTTGACTAAAACCGATACTAGGTCAATGAAAATGTTACGAATCAATTTTATTTCCTTAACGAGCTGGAACTAAAAGGAGCAACGAATTTGGGATGGTTTTGGACGGAACGAGTATTGTTTAGTTCACATCATTTGTTTTGTTTGGACGGAATTTACAAGTTCCGGACCAGGCTGACTCTTTCTAACACGGTAGCCGGTCAAATGAAATTGGAGCCACATGAGCGAATATGATATTGACGGGGCTTGAATTCAGGCCAAGATTATCATCCCTAGTGACTCGAATTTTAAGGCGAGACTCGTGACGTAATTTGCAGCTAGTTCACACTCTTACTTACCTACTACACATTTTTACGAATATAAAATAAATTTAAATAAATAAATTTAAAAAAATAAAAAATAAATAAAATCATACTCCGTACTTGCAATTGCTTTCAATTGCGGTTCTTGATCAAAACTCCATCATCCTGCAAAATTGTTAATCAAACACAAAAAAACACAATCATTTAGCCAAAATCATCCTCGTTAATTCTTTTAAAAAGGAATTGAAGCAAAAAAAAATTACCGTTTAATGAGCTGTTTTAGCTGAATTTCACAGTAGAATCTCAAAATTATTTGGCAAATTGCTTTTAAAATTAAGCAGTAAGCATCAACAACTAAATAATTCTAACAAGTGTTTGTTTTAATCAGTTGAAATTGAAATTATCCAAAATTAATGATGTATATGAAGAAATTTGGAGTAAAAATGAAGTGAAAGTGGGAAAAAGTGAAGGAAATTTGGTGTAGTGAGGAATAATGGAAGGCAGTAACACAGTTTTGGACTCCATTTTTATTGCAAGTGGAAAGCTTAAATAAATAGAGAAGAAGGAAGAAATAAGTCAAGGTTTTGAAACAAGAGACCAAAAGGTAAAGCTGGCTGTTGTTTCTCAGAAATTCTCTTTGAAAATTGCCATTTCAACCCACCAAGGTCAATGCCCCCAACTTCCCTTTGTTGGACCATTCTCTTTGAGAATACTATACACAACGTATTTAACGGGTTTTAAGGTTTCAAGCTCAAATCACTTGAAGGGATAGGCCCTCCTATCCAACCGTTAACAAAGCAGGTTTGGACTATATATTTCCCAAAATTTATAAAGGTCCGGCGCACAAGCTCGCCCAAAACCCGCGAATTCTCCTGTTCATGGGCGAAAAAATCATGCTAGTCCGGTCAAGCCTACATTTGATCAAAAGCCTTTCAAAAGTGGCTTTGTGAGACTTTTTTTTTTTTTTTTTTTTTTTTTTTTTTGACAGTTGTAAAGAAAGGTACCCTAATTAATCATAGCCTTGCAAGCAAGGCCATGAGCATACACATTAAACGACCTAGGAATAAAACTAAAGGATAAGCAATGAAAAAAGAGCAAAGAAAGCGGATGTCTTCCAGGACTCCTAACGCCAGGTGATGCGCCCGTTCAATTCCTGCAAAATAGCAAACGAGGGGAAGACCGTCCGTAGAAATCTCCAAGTGCCAGAGTCTACTTTGCTTAGCCCACATAAGGACTTCCTTAATTCCAATTGCCTCAGCCTGTAGAGCCGATTCAGCCTTAATCGCTTTGCTTTTGGTGTATAATCTGTTCCCAAATTCCGTTAGAGCGACCCAGCCAATCCCAACCATGTCAATAGATTTCCATCTTGCATCAACCATAACCCTAATACGCTCACATGAATTCAAATTCCTGATTATATGAATAGGGCTACTACTATCCCGAATCCACATCAGGCTCTCATCATTAAACTAATAGTCCGTCCTATTATCATTCTCCCCCGCTTTCTTCACCTTTCCCATTGCCTGGTCCGCAATTTTAACTACTTGAGTCCAAGAATTAAAGAACATCATCGGATGAAAAGCCTCCCCCCTAAATAACACTCTGTTTCTAGAACTCCGTAAACACCACAAGGTTGCAAGGAAGCGCACCAAACGGAACTCCGCATCAACCATCTTGTCGGGATAGCGAATCCAGTTAATGACCCACTTCGCTAAGCCAATAGGCGAACGGATGTCGTATCGAATGCCAAGATCAGAGCAAGCCCATATCCTCCTAGCAACATTACAATGTCAAAACAGATGTTCCATTGTTTCCACGACCCTCTCATCACCATTATAGAGTTTGCAATTATGATCCAAATCGAAGTTTCTTTTTACAAAATTATCACCAACCGATAGGGTGTCAGTAATAATTCTCCACACGAGAATTTTCCACATAGGTGGTCCAGGTAATTGCCACAACCTACCTTTACAATAGGATCGATCATCATTATCCAATCTTGTCTTATCCTTGGTCGAGCCATATCGCTCCATATAGGAATTATGAATAATGCCATAGCCGCTTTTGATACTATATTCACCTTTATTATTATGTAACTAGAACACTTTATCTGTCATCTGCGATCCACAAATAGGCATGGCTAAAATCCTGCTCGCACTTTCCTCCATGAAAAGTTGTCTCATAAGGTCTTCATTCCAAGAAAGATCCTCCCCAGCACCAGACGAGTTTTGAATACCCTAATCTCAGTGTTGCGGAACTCTACTGACTCGAAAGAAAGTAATTCATTCCTCGGTTCCGGACACTCCCCATTATTTTGAATACCGATAGAACATAAATGGAGAGATTTGATAGAACGGAAGAAATTAAGGTCAACCTTCCTGCTGGTGACAGAAAAATTCCATTCCACGACGATATACGCTTCATAACTTGACCAATAAGACCCTTGAAAAGTTCCTTTTTCGACCCCTATAAATTCGTAGGAAGCCCAAGACATTTACTAAAACCCTTATTCCCTTTGATTCTGAGACTTTTAAGGCATCGTCTAGCATTTTCCAGCATCGCCTAGCATTTTCCAGCTTCGTACTTGGGCTAAATAAAATACTAGATTTCTCTTTATTAATAACTTGCCCAGAGACCCAACAATATTTGTTAAGAACCTCCCTCAAATAACTAGCAGCATTATTCAGATCCTGGAAAAAAAAAACCTCATCATCAGCAAAAAACAGATGTGTCAGATTCTCCTCTTCACTACAAAGGCTTACACCCTTGAAATCACCCCTGTTCTAACATCTCACCATATTACAAGAGAACTTCCATACATAACACAAACAGGTATGGTGAGAGCGTATCCCCCTGCCGAAGCCCGCATCGCGGGTGAAACAAATCTATAGGGGCGCCATTGAAAAGAACCTGGTAGGAAACGGTAGTGACACAATTCATGATCAGAGCTACTAGATTGTTCGGGAAGCCAATTTTCTCAAGAACAGCCTTCAAAAAATCCTACTGCACCCTATCATAAGCCTTGCTCATGTCCTCCTTAAAAGGGAACCTACCATTTCTTCCCTTCTTATGAGACTTTATTTTATGAATTGCCTCATTTGCGAACAAAATATTATCAGAAATCTTCCTTCCCGGAATGAACGCATTCTGAAAATCTCCCACAAGATACCCCATCACTTTAGCCAGACGATTGGAAATACATTTTGAGACGATCCGCAAAAACACATTACACAAGTTGATAGGACGGTAGTCACCAACCCCTTCCGGATTCTCTAATTTTGGCACCAAAGTGATAAAGGTTCTATTAAGCTCCTTAAGCACCATGCCGGAGTTAAGATTGAAAGAACATCTTTTGTAACATTTTTTTTTATGAAGAACCAGCACTTTTGATAAAACATCCCTGGAACTCCATCAGGTCCAGGAGACTTAAGAGCTCCTATCTGAAAGACTGCCTTTCTCACTTCTTTAGCCGTAAACGTTCTTCTCAGCCCGTCTGCATCATCATTGTCAACTTTCCTTGAAATATCACATAACGTATCCTCAATATCCCTTGCCCTCATCTCATCACTGTCATCATAACTCTTGGAATAAAGATCAACAAAGGAACATTGGAACCTACGACCCACACATACCGGGTCATAGATCCACGTACCATAATAGTCCTTCATCCCGAGAATAAGATTGCTTCCCGCTCGACCATTAACCAAGTTGAAGAAGTATTTAGTACAAGTATCGCCATCAACCGTCCATCTTAATTTCGCCCATTGTCTCCAGAAAACAGTTGTCGCTTTCGATAATTCTCTAACCTTTCCATTTGTTTGCATATAGAATTCATCATTACCCTCCGTAATTGCCAAGTCCATCCCCTTCTCCAACTCAATATCGAAGTTATTCCATTGCTGTCTCCAGTATTGCCTCTTATCAAGAGCCCAACTCTTTACCTGATTTCTAGCACGGGCAAGTTTCCGCGTTAGTTGAAAGGCCGGGGACCCAGGTATTCGTCCCATCCATAACTTCTTAACCTCCAAAATGTAATTCTCATGCTTCAGAGCCCAGTCATCAATTTCATACGATTTCTGACAGGGCAGTCGTATACCTATCAAAAATAAACAACTGGCTCTAACTAATATAGCTAGGGAAGTCGGGCCGATCTCCACAGGGAGATGGGAAAAATGTCAGCTTTGTCTAAGTTCGTTACGGTAACCAAATTGGGGGGTTGTATTTGATTGTTTTAAACTAAGAAGACTAAGAAAGAGAAGAAAAGCAAGAGAATAAAGATTAAGCAAATATGGAGAAAATAGCTAAGACAGTCGGTTCACCATGATCATTCAGTCAAGCAATCTAGGTCTCAGATCTATGCAAGTATGGTCTGAGGAGCAATGAATATCTCCTTCCAGTCTCAATTCGCCCTAAAGCACAAATAGCTTAGCTTCCGCCCTCACTACGGTGTCCTAATGTTCGCTACAAGTCTCGCCCTTTCCAACCTTCCGGTCTAGGTCAAGGTTTACTATGTCAAAATGACTAATTGCGTCGACTGAATTAGACAGAAACAGTTAAATGCAGCGATTAACAACAGAGACCACACAAGCACAAGACCTAATATGGCGATTACTATTCCTTCATAATCATGGATTCCCTAGTCTTAGCAATGAGGAATTAGCTACACATTACTATCGAATCAACAATAATACTATATAGATAACAAGAATTAAACATAATAATGATGAAAATGAAGAATCAAACAAACAGTAGTAAAAGCAATAAGAGAAAGATAGAAACAAAATGATAATTGTGATTAAGGAATAAAAAGGAGAAATAATACCAATTACAAATCTGAATACGAGTAGAAAAGAGTAGAAGAAAAAGTGAAAATGAAGAAGCAGTAGAAGTCGATAGAATAGAAGTGAATGAGGAAGAGTTACGCAGTCTACTGTATTTAGTAGCATATGAAAATCTCCCCCTTAAACCTAATCCATAGCCTAATTACAAAAGCCCATACGAAAATAGGCGGAAAAACTCTATTACTGGCCGAACCACTCGATCGAGTGCAAATAAACCACTCGATCGAGCAACTAAGCGACAAACCCTTCGATCGAGTGGAAACAAACCACTCGATCGATTAACTCCTTGTATTTCCTTCGCGATTGGATACTGGAACTGCTCGATTGAGTAACCTTCAGTAAATAAAGCATTCGATCGACTAGAAAAGTAGTCGATCTAGCTATTTTGGCACGTTAGACACTATGACACCTTCCGAAACCAGCTCACGCGTCTTCAAAGTGATAGATTCCAAGCTCCGGCTCCTTGTTTTCCATAAATGCATGAAAATGGGACGAGTTTAGGCTCGATTTATCTCCTCTTTGGTTTATTCCTGCAATTTACACAAAACAAACCAAAGTAGAATATTCGGGGGTATTTGTAGCTAGATGCCACGTAAATAGTACAGAAATGCGTGTAAAAATGAGGTAAAAACCTTATATAAAATACACGCATCAGTTTATTCCCATTATTCTGTGTGAGATTTAAGTCCAACTCAATAGGGACATGGTCCGAAATCTGGATTGGATAATGTTTTATCCCAGAATTAAGAAACAAAAAAAGCCAATTCTTCGAACCAAGAGCACGATCAATCCTTTCATAGACTCGTTTATCACCTCTAGGATTATTGCACCAAGTGAACCTTGGTCCTTTAAACGGGATGTCCACAAGATCATTGGGCACCCTCCACATATTGAAGTCATGAGCACCCTCCACGGTTCTTGTATTTTTACTTAATTTATCACACCCAAATTCAACTTGATTAAAATCGCCCAAAATTAAGTAAGGGTGAGTGAAAGTAGAGATGCAGCACTCAAGTTCCTCTAACATTGATTTCCTCCGATGGGTGCATGGGTCACCATAAAAAAGCACAAGATACCACAACCGATCAAAATATTTTTCCACTAATAGGACGATGAAGTTGCTACAAGACAAAACATGGTTAATCTTAGCCTCTTGCTTTGTGATCTGAGAGTTATTTATGCTATGAGACTATATTTTTCAGATTTCGAGTCTGTTAAATTCAGGTAAAAAGGGTGATTGATATAATATATCTAATTTACGTGTATTCGTTAGTTTATTTAGTGTGCACCTAAAGTAGTGGTTGCTGATTTTCTTATCATAAAAAACCAACAAAGGATTCAATTAACGAATTAACTACTTATCATGTGAAAGTTGTCTTGATAAAATTATAATAAGATGGGATGTAGAGTTGTCGGCGTGGCGAGTGTAAGCTCATAATCGCTCGTACCCCCTAACCAAAACTAATTTACATATCTGCATCACCACCCATGTGTGGACGCGGGCCCACGGGGGCGCTTGGGGGAGAACAAGCGTTTGCATTTGTGGAGTCGCCACCAATTTATTGTGGAAAATTGGAAACCGTTCGAATACCTCGTGCCATGTCAAGACACAAAGTAGTGACATGAACACCAAGAACTCGTTACCCTTAGCATTCTATGTCTAGAATGACTCTCGTGGATGCCAATGAACACGGATGTTCACAGAGATCTGGAGTAAGGGGTGAGGGCACGTATTAGGAAGCTCTTTTGATCGAACACCTAATCCCGCCCGCCTCGATAGCGGCCTCTACTAATGATTAGGGAAAATGGTCTTTACTTGATATATTGTCGATTATATGCATGCAATGCAACATCCAACGTTTTAATCCTAGCATGTGAGAATTAACTAAGTCGGTGAACAAGTAATTTAACATACAATTGGGTCAAAGTTGAGATTTAAGTTGATTACATGTGAAAGCATACAATACAATACAATAAAAGAAATACAATAATAAAAATTACAATAATTACATTGGATTAAATGATTTATGTCGAAAATACATCTAAAATGGATAATTTGAGAAAGAAAGAAATAAACAAATTAACGAACATGAATTAAGGTGATAATACGAGTAATAGTTAATTAATACGTAAGCTAAAACTAGGTCAAAGCAAAACGGGAGTTCAGAGACAGAAGTCAACCAGGAACAAGCGCAGCAGAGCTGCGCCCTCTAGAAGAGGCGTAGCAGTTGCTGCGTCTGTTCCTTGGCCCAGTTCTGGCTGTGAAGCCGGAATTGCAAATCGTTAATGTTAATGGGTGATTTTAATGATTGATTATATTATTTGACTCGGATGGAAGTGATTAGCAGGTTATTTACATGTGATTAAGGGTCATGAAAGCGATAAACACGGATGAAACTAATTAGAACGAATTATTACAAGATTAATAAGGGTAAATTAACAAATTAAACAAACCAAACAAATTAATCAGGTTAAACATGCTATTGGTGACGGATTGATGATGGTGACGATGAACAAAAGGTGAAAATTATATCAACGACGAATTCCAGAGACTCAATATGGATGAATCAAACCTCTAAAAAACGAATTTGATTTTAATGACGAAAACCCGCAAATATGAGTTACTTGGGATTTAAGTCGAGAATTATGATGAATTAAACATTAATGATGATAAATAATACATGCTACATGTTAGAAATATTACACTTAAGTTATTATGTTCAAAGAATCAAAGAACAAACGAAAGAAAAATAAAAGAGACGAGTTGACAAAAGACGAAGGAAGAAGAAAGGAAGCAGGAACTGTGGCAGCCTCACGAAGAGGCGCAACAGTTGCTGCGTCCTTTCTCGACGGTCATCTTCTGGTAACTCGAAAAAAAGGGGTTTTAAACACGGTTTTAGAAATCGGTTTTTAGAAATACTTTCGACATAAATCTTACATTATTGATTACAAAAGTAAAGAATAATAATAAAAGAAGGATTATACACCCTCAGACTTACATGTTTGACGAAACGAGATGAACTAAGTTAACGTTTTAGTGATGCTCGACTCGAATGTAGACGAAAGTGCCCTCGTAAGAGGAATTAAAACAGATTGATTAATGTTGATTATGGTGGAGTTGGTCAAATTGGTCAGTCATGCAAAACGAGGCTGGTACTCAGAAGGATCCGAGCTTACGTGGTCGAATGTTCAAGCACGTAGACGCCAAAAAGTAAGAATGTGGTCTAGAATGCAAAGGGAGAAGAGAAGGGCGGACACTCGCGTGAGAAATATGTGAGACCGAAGGTCTCTATTTATACTAATCACGCGGAGGAAGTAGGGTTTTTCGGAGAAACTTTGGAAGTGAATCTCGAAAAGATATGAAAAAATACGAAAAATACACAGAAAAGGACTTGGGAAGAGGCGCAGCAGGCACTGCGTCTCTTGGAAGAGGCGCAACACCTGCTGCGTCCTTTCCCAAGTGGTTTCCCCCTGCGGAAGAAAGATTTCCGTGTTTTGGTTATGGAATAACGGAATAATCTTGTTTTCCCTAATATTTTGTGTGAATATTACGGGAAATTATTTGCAAAAGATTAAGAGATTGTAAAATATGGAATAGAAATATCCGGAACATTCCAGAACATTCTGACTCGATTTTAGAAAATAAAGACGGTTTTATGACCCGGACTCCAAATGTACTCTAATTACTGCCAAAACGACCGTATCGGCATGTAGATGACAATTAAGAGGTAGACACAAGTGTTTGAGCGATCACTTGACGATAAATTTATGAACTGTCTTCCGTGTACAAACATGTGGCCCAATCATCATCGGGTGGTTTGCGGGAGGTGCAGAAATGAGGTGTCTATAGAGCCCCCACTTTGAGTGAGGCTTGGACAAGGCAAAAGTCAAAGTATAGCCATCAGATCAATCGAAGATTACAACCTGACGACTATGGGCGACGCGAGGCGGCTCAAGGGGTCTGAGTCAAGGACATGTCGTCGGGAACATTTCAGAGTCTGTCGACTATCGGGGAGGGTCGTTTAAAGTCCATTAGACTACGTAAGGAGGCTCGCCAGCCATAAGAAGAGACCATACCTGAAATTCCTTGAAACTCCAGGGAAAACAAAATGCGATATTGGGAGAAGATAGCAGGACACAGTCTGGAACTGCTGGGATAAATCTGCTTGTGCTCGGCTTTAAACAAACTTCGGAAGGATTCGGGGTCGATGTTGATCTCCATGTCTCGAGAGAGAATGACTGTCGGTCGTGAACTCTCGCTGGGGGAACATAATCGGGAACTGATCTCCATGTCTCGAGAGGGAATGTCTATCCGTGTACTCTCGCTGGGGGAACATAATCGGGAACTGATCTCCATGTCTCGAGAGGGAATGTCTATCCGTGTACTCTCTCTGGGGGAAGAGAATAAAGGCGTGTCGAAACACCTGTCAAAGAAGGAACGGTCGTTGTGACAAGCTAGGTCTTGGATAAAAATAAGGCGATAGTTTGCTGTTGGCTTGGAAGGTGTGGATCCGGGCGAAGAATATACGTCAAACGGACCAAATATGTGATATGGCATCAAGGAAGAGGCGCACCAAAGATGGGCCCACTAAATAACGAAGTCATAACGAATTTTTGAAAATTCGTATGAATGGAAGCTGAGGAAGAGGCGCAGCAAGAGCTGCGTCCCTTGAAAGAGGCGCAGCACCTGCTGCGTCTATTCCTGGACGTGTCTTTCCTGCGTAAAAACCCGATGAAACAGAAGGTTCATCTCATTTGTTCGAAACATAAACTCTCAATTTCTCTCTCAAATTCCAACCATTTCCGTCAAAATTTGATCTAAATGCTTGTATTTGCCATGACTAATCGAGGTATGTGTATCAACCTTGCATTTATCTTCCGTATTTGATCAAATGGGATCAACAAAATTAGGGTTTTCGACCCTAACTAGTCAAAAATTTGGGTCTTTTCCCCCAAATAACTTTGTCTTGCAAAATTGACTTTGTGAATGGCTAATTAGTAGTATAAGGATCATAACCATGTATTTGTTTCGTATTTTCGTTGAGTTTTGAGCATTTGAGTGAAATTGAGACGGTTTCACAGCTAAACCGTAAATCGCTTCGAAAATAGCCTTAGGATTGCCCATTTGTGATGAAACTTGATATTTTGAATCCTTGTGGGATGGCTAAACTTCCTACCATCTCGGAATTTTGGTTTGTGATGGCTTTTTCAGGACACTTCCTTGGGCATAATCGCCGTTATAACGAAATGCTGTCGAAATTCCGACTCGAACCCATGAATAGGCTTCGACTTAGGCTTGACTTGACCCAAATTACCACATGAGCGGACGGGTTGGTGGGAAAATTGCCAAAGATGGCGAGAAAAGAGCGGTTTCGGAGCTCCGAAAACTCGAAAAATCCCCTAATCAAGGCTTGTCGTCACTTGACGAGGCCTAAATTTACTTTAATTTTGCAGGTGACGAGGCTTCTACATCTGGGAAAGATTCCATGGACGTGGACACCATTGTTGACCCTTCTCAGGTGCTTGAGGAGGCGTTGGAGGAGGCTTTCACCGCTGCGGTGATGGCTGCTGAGGACGAGGTCCTGGAGGAGGAGGCTGTTGAGGAGGAGGAGGTCCCGAGACGGGTCAACGTTGGACGGGGTGGTCGCCAGTTGATTGAGGAGAGCTCTGCGTGGCCGAGACACCGGGACAAGAGGGCACCGCTTTGGTCGCGTGAGGGTCACCTGTCCTACAGGACGGTGAAGAGCTTGGTAAATAGAATTCATCACTCTTCATTCATCTTCTTTCATTTCTGTTTGCCACTTTTTCTGTTTCATTCAAACTAAAGATAGCTTTTGTTTCAAATCAACATAGAAGACCGGGAACATTAAGTCGTTCTCGGGCTACACGACGACGATGAGGTGCTACGAGAGGCTGTCGGCTGAGGAGCGAGCCATGATCGAGCGGGGAGCATTCGGTGCCTTGGTGCAGGCTTGGAGGGATATTGCGAGGAGGAAGCTTCGGGCTAACCTCAGTCTCGTCGGAGCTTTCTTAGACCGGTTTTGGGACATGACCTCCACGTTTCACATGCCTTTTGGTGAGGTGGGGGTCACGTTGGAGGACTACGACATGATTTCTGGTCTTCCGTGTGGGACTGAGGTGGTGGGGTGGCCGGAGACAGCAATGAGGGTTGACTCGCGGGAGGCTAGGAGGCTGATTGGCTGGAACTTCGCACCGAAGGCGGCTGCGGTACCTGGCTTGGTGCCTAGTTCTTACGTGCGGGACTACTTTGCGGGGAAGACCCCGGCGTCGCTGGTGATCGAGGGGAGGGAGACAGCTCCTCCTCCCTGCACTGCAGAGCAGAGAGTCCATTTGTGGCTCTGGTGGTTGTTGTCTTCGATCTACCTCGGAGACAAGGGATAAAGGCTTTCGACGAAGCTTCTTCCCTTTCTTTCTGACCTAAGCGACCTAGGCCGTTGGGACTGGGTCACTGCTGGTTTTGCGGTCCTCATCCGCTTCATGAGGGCCATGGTTTGTCCGGAGTTGATGGAGAAGGGGACTTCTTCTGCTGCTGTCGGCCCTGGACTGCTGTTGGAGGTATGAACCTTCACTTCTTTTCATGAAAGATCATTTTTCTTTTCTTATCAAATCACGAAAGATCGTTATTTGATTATCTCGATTTACAGGCGTGGGTGTTGTGGACATGGCCCACCTGCGTATGCCCAGCCGATCTGTGGACAATGGCAGCGGCCTTTTTTGAAAGCCACGCTCGGCGGCGTAAAGGTGCTTTCGACCGGATCGTTTTAGATCGGTCGGTTTCATCTCGGTAAGGGTCTCGACACGATTAGAGATGTTCGGAGTCGCCACCAAGCATTTGTGGGATGCCTGGAACCCGTTCGAATTCCACTTTATACCTCGGTCAAATCGAAGCACAAAGCAGCGTTTGACATAGGTACTAAAGATAAGGAAATCGTCCCTCTTTAGCATCCTTTCTCTAGAATGACTCCCTGGATAAGGTCATCCACTATCCAAAGTTTCTGAGTAAGAGGTGAAGGTACGTATTGGGAAGCCCTTTAATCAGACACCCAATCCCGCCCGCGTTTAGCGGCCTCAACTGATCGATCTTGGTTGGTTGAATGCAAAAGTTGATAAAACGGTTTAAATGCATGAATGCGCATCCAATGATTTAAACCTAACATGTGAGAGCTTTATAAGTCGGTTAATTTAATCCAAGTATCAAGTATAAGATGTCGAGTTGGATTAATGGTTGATTTGTATGCAAGACGGAAATTAAACATCCATTTACCGTATTAGGTTTAGGGTGCATAACATGATCCATTTGTCTTAGTAAGGCATTTTGCAAATACGGTTTGAACAGTCATCTGATCCGTCCTATATCCGAGTTAACCGGAGTCGGGATTGTCCTAGACTAATGCTGGAAGGGAACATGCCCTGTACCAGACGGCTATAAGAGGCGCGAGCCAGCCGGTGGTGTAAGGGGCCTCCCTCTGGTTTTGAAAATGAGAAATGGAGAGCCTGTTTAGGCGCAGGTTAGCCCACGGTTTATGTGCCGTGTTCTGACCTTTTAGAAAACGTTATAAAACGTGTTGAAAATGGGTATTTGAACCCGGTTTGATTTGAAAGGGTCGTTTAGACCGCATTTGTTGATTTGAAGAACTAGACTCGAATAATCATCATTATTTGATAATATTCGGTGTCGGGTTCGATTTGACAAACTTGACATGAATAGTTTTGAAAAATGATTATGGACTAATTGTTTTAAGTCCATTTGAATGTAATTAGTCGATACTCGTCATCGTACCTGGGTTAAAATCCGGCATGGTATGTAGAACCAAGGATGATTTTGTGTTGGTGACTAACATGTTTGTTTGGAAATGTAAAGAAATGAAATAAAAGGCTTTAAAATACCTTCTAAATGTCATTAACCAAATATTATCACCGAAACACGGATTTAACCGTCATGGTATGAAGAACTAAGGGTGAAAAATGCTTTATGGTTAAAACATGTGAAATGAAATAAAAAGGTTTCGAAAATACTTGAAATGGTAAAAACCGATTACAAATATGAAAAATGGATTAAGGGAAATGACGAGAACAAACACGGTTGATTTCTGGTCTGAATACCCCATTTAGGCGCGAGCCAGTTGGCGACTTAAGAGGCTTCTGCCTCAGACCAAAAATCAGTTTTGACTCGTTTATTCCATGTTTTGGTTTATGTTATGCATGTTTTAGCATGTTAGAGTCATGAAACAAATGAAAACATAATAAAAGAGGATTTTTACACCTTTATACTTACATGTTTGGTTATGGCGAGTGACCGACGTAAGTGTAACAACTCGTTTGATCGGGAAAAACTCGGTTTAAAACCGTTTTGGTAAGTAAAAGAGTGTTTTTAAAAGTTTAGTGATGGTGTAGTGGTCGAAGTGATCGGTCAAGTGGTTTAATGCACGATGACGGTACCAAACAATGTGTAAGGCTCGTGTTTACGATCGGTAGGTCGTAAATACGCGTCGGATTGTGACTTTAGAAGTCGAGTCGAGAATTTTAAGGGGGAAAAGAGGGGGCGGACACTCGCGTAACTCTCAAATGGGTGGCATGTGAGGGGTATTTATAGGATAATGAGTGGTTGTGTGAGTTTTGAGCGACGTGGCCACCTGGGCTGCTCAAAGAGGCGCGAGCCACGTCGCGGGTCTTCGAGTTGTTTTGTCGCTTTCACAACAAACGCAATCATGATTTGTTTTATCCTAGGATTTGTAGTCATATGTTTGGTACTTGACCATTCATAAATCCGGGAAATCTTAGCATAGAAGGTTTGAAATGTTTGCTTTTTGTGGTTGACTCGGTTTGACTCGTTGTTGGAGTCGGGATTTGAATTTTTGAGTCGGTTTTTGGTCCGGTGTCGGTTTTGACTCTAGTTAGTGTCTTTGCGACCCCGTCGTCGTGCATTAAACACTCCAGGTATTTTTTTAAATGTTTTGAAATGTTTTATTTTTGAAATCGTTTTAATTTTTCCGACGTAAAGTTGTACACAAACTGTCGATCAAACGCCGCGATTCCAAAACATGTTGTAGTCCGATAATCATCGGGTGTTTGTTGGAGTCTCAGCAGATACCGGGTATCTACAGATCCCCCACTTTGACTGAGGCTTGGACAGGGCGAAAGTCAAAGTAGAGCCCCCAGGTCAATCGAAGATTACAACCTGGAGACCCAAGCGACGTCGAGGCGGCTCGAAAGGATTCGGGCCAAGGACCTGCCGTCGGGAAGGGCGACGCCAAGGCGACTCGAGGGTACGAGTCAAGGACCTGTCGTCGGGAACAGTTTAGAGTCTGTCGACTGTCCGTGCGGGTCATTTAAAGTCCATTAGATTACGTACAAAGGCTCGCCAGCCATAGGAAGGAGTCATACCTGAGGCATCTTCGGATATGTCCTTGTGTGTTTGCGGACAAAGGCTCGCCAGCCGATGGTAAGGAAATGTACCCGAGGCATCTTCGGGATGTGTCCTTGAATGTTTGCGGACAAAGGCTCGCCAGCCAAAGGTAAGGAAATGTACCCGAGGCATCTTCGGGATGTGTCCTTGAAAGGTTGCGGACAAAGGCTCGCCAGCCAAAGGTAAGGAAATGTACCCGAGGCATCTTCGGGATGTGTCCTTGAAAGGTTGCGGACAAAGGCTCGCCAGCCAAAGGTAAGGAAATGTACCTGAGTCATCTTCGGGATGTGTCCTTGAAAGGTTGCGGACAAAGGCTCGCCAGCCAATGGTACGGTCGGTTAATGGACCAAGGGAGTAGCCGCGTCGAATGGGCTTGTTTTGAAAGTAGCGAACTCGTGATGTCGCTGGGGAAATAGTGAGTATGGATTCCCACTATCACTGTTTTTGGAATGAGTTGGTTCCGCGAGGAAGCCCCCTGCTGGTATTTGAAGGAAAAGTGAATTTGGAATCTTCACCATTCGTTGGCTTGAATATGACGTGGCGGTTTTGATCGCCGTTTGTCTTAATTTTGAAGGAAAATAGCAAATTTGAGTTTGCTATTGCGCTTGAAATGACGGTTTATGTACCGCCGTTGCCATGTGATTGAAAATAGTGAATTTGGAATCTTCACTACTAATTGAAGTGACGGTTTATGTGCCGCCGTTGACATGTGATTGAAAATAGTGAATTTGGAATCTTCACTACTAATTGAAGTGACGGTTTATGTGCCGCCGTTGCCATGTGATGGAAATAATGAATTTAGAATCTTCACTATTAATTGAAGTGACGGTTTATGTGCCGCCGTTCGGATTTTGAGGAAATAGCGATTTTGAATTTTCGCCATTATTTTTGAAGTTGACGGTTTTGATCGCCGCTTGTTTGAAATTTTTGAAAATAGCGAATTTAAATTTTCACTATTTGGTTTTGTTTGTTTTTTGAGGAAATGACGACATTCAATATCGTCCACGAAAACTTTGAAGTTCGTTATGGGAAATTGGGCTAAAGCCCAAAATCCGCTGAAAAGCAAAGGGGAGGCCTGGTTTAGGCACGAGCCATCTGGCGATGGAAGCCGGCTTGCCTTTTTTCTGTTAAAAGACGCGAGGTTGAGCTGCGGATGATTCATTATTCATCTTCAACCTCAAAATCCCGCAAAATCGCCATTGAAGGACCTTCTAGCTTGCTTTCACTTTTGCCATCGTCAACAAATGTCATCTCAAGGTAAGTATTTCCTCCTGAATCCATTTAAAACAGTTGATCCTTAGCTTGATTGAATTAGGGCGAATTTTACCCTAAAAAATCGAATTGGGCATTTTTTATTGAGCCCATTTCGAGTGAAATTGATGTTTGCAGTAGGTTAGAAACCTGTTTAGGAGTATAGGGGTGCTTTTAGTTTGCATTTTGGTCCCCGTTCCCGCTCCCTATGCTCGAAAAACGTGAGTGAGGCGAGAAACCGTCTCATTTCACAATGCCAAGTTTATTGGCATGGGTAGTGGGTCCCACTAGGTTGCATTGTAGTTCGGAAAACCCGTATTTGCCATCTAAGGACCTTCGTTGAATGCTTGTGGGCAAAATTGGGTTTTTGCCTTTTGCGACGGTCTTACGTCTGACAAAATAAGCGCCTGTTTGGGCTTGAATTGAGTCAGTTTGCCTTGAAATGGACCTTATTGGTATTTTAGGTCACCTTGAGGCGTGATAAAATCACGTTTGCCTTTTTGCGGTCGTTTTTGAATTTTGACCGGTTTGAGCTCAAATTAGCGTATGAATTGCCTTTTTGAGCCGTGGAAAGATATCCCATTGTGTCGGGAATGTAAAATCCCCATTGTGTCGGGAATGTATTTTGGGTTGTAGGCGGACCTTGTATGGGTCTTGAAATGCCGTTTTTGTGGTTTCGACTCGTCTGCTTGAAAAGAGGGGCGAGTCGTTTTTGTGTTTTTTTTTTTTGAATGGTTTGGGGCGGGATTGCCCCTTGTTTTTGTATTGCAGGTTGTGTTTTTTTTGTTTCTGGATTTATCCATTTCATGCCGTCGTAATGCCGAAATTTCGGTTGACGTTTTTTGTTTTTTTTTTTTTGCAGGGTATCGTCTGGGACCTATGGGGTCCATCATTGAGGCTTTGGAGGAGGAAGTCGATCCTGGAGGGGGAGTGACGACTGTAGAGGCTGCCGGACTTGAGGCGGTGGTGGAGGATGCTTCCGTAGAGGAGGAGAGGCGGCTGACGTGGCCGGTTTGTCCTTTTCGTTGTGGCTCATAGACAGGGTGGCTGATGAGTGGGGTTCAGTACCAGGGTGGTGCATCGCATCATGGTTCTTGGCCTCCTCATCATCCGAAGTCTGCAAGACACTGTCTTCATTTTTGTCGTGGAGAAGGAACGGGGTATTACCATAATGGTAATCACCTCTGCTTTCGTTGTTGCTCCTTTGTTCCCTATGTTGTTCTCTTTCTTTTCTGATCGGAAGGGTAGGGAGTGCTTAGTTTGGTAGGTGGCAGATAGCCCCCAGTTCGTTGTCTTAGGCCAGTGTTTGTATGATAGACGGTTGTTTTAGGCCAGTGTCTGTATGATAGACGGTTTGTTTTAGGCCAGTGTCTGTATGATAGACGGTTTCTTTTAGGCCAGTGTCTGTATGATAGAGGTCTGTATTGAACCCTGTTTGTACGGTCAGTTGTTTGTATCGAACGTGTGTCGATGTATTTTGCGTGAGGCGGTTTGTATATATGTGTTTTTGGATTGTGGTTTGTTTTGTGATTTTTGGCTTTTTTGTGTTGTGTTTCGGAGGAGCGCTGTCGGCTGTTGAATCTCCTTTTGCTTTGCACCAGTTCCTGCATCGTTAGTGTAGAAAACAGGCAACACATAGCACATACGCATAAACGTAAACACGTAGGAGCATTTGATTGAAAATCAAAAATTAACCAAGATGACCTGAAGTTAAAATTTGAAAATTTGAAATGAATTGAAAATTCCGTGACAAAACGTCGCGTTTGGAATTCAAAAGGAATTGATTTGAAAATATGAGCAATTAACTCGTGTCGTGAATTAAATTGCGTCGAAATTTTTGGAAATGACTCGAAAAATTCAAACTCAAACCGTCAGGAAAGAATTTTTAGAAAAGGATTTTTGCGAGTATATTTGATTTTTGATTTTTAAGGTCAAGACTCGAATTTGTGAGTGCTTGAATTTTTGAGGAAAATTGAAGTCGTGTTTTCAATCTTCGATTTTGATTTTTGAATTGCGAAAAGGCGAAAAAATTTCGGAATTTCAACTGACATGGAAACGATCCATCGCGGATCGGGGCGACTAGCTCTTCCCCCCTTTAAAAAAAGAAAGAAAAATCCGTATGTTTAAAGTTGCGTCATGGAAACCGTGTCGGATTTCGTAAAACGCGAAAACAAGGAAATGTGAGTGTGAGGAAACACAAAATTTCCTGAATCATCCCGAAGAGGCGCGAGCTTCCTGGCGGGAGGTTTGAGGTGTCAGGAGAAAACACATGTTGGAAGAGACAAGTCAACAACGGGAATCCTGGAGAAGCCTCAAAGAGGCGCGAGCAGCCTGGCGATGGAAGCCGGCTCTCCTCTTTTTCTGAAAAAATGCGCTGATCATTTTGTATAAATAGGGACGTTTGCGCTTCATTGTTTCATCATCCGAAACACAAATTCATCTCTACAAAACCTCTTCTTCTTCCACAAAAATATTTCATGGATGCTTTTGAGAACGCATTGCGACAATGGTGCCGGGATTTGTCGCCTCCCGAAAAGTATCAACTCGCTTGCATGGGAGTTGGTCAATTGTTGGTGCTTCGTCAAGTCAAGGTGCAACCTTCGTTTCTTGAAGCATGTTCTCGGTTTTGGGATTCGAAACACAATGTTTTCATTTTCTCGAAAGGTGAGCTTTGTCCTCTTGCCGAAGAAGTTGGAGCCATTGGTGGGTGGCCGGGTTGTGCTCCGGTGCTTCCTCCGACTCGGTTGTGCTACAAGGAGAAATTTCGTTCCACGTTGGGCTTATCAACAAGCCAAATCAACTTTCTTTTTGCTCCACATGGTGTGGATATGTTGGCTCTTATCAACATCTTTTCAAATCGATTAGATGCTAATGTCTCGGAGGTGGCTAGGAGAAGGGCTCTTGCATTTTGACTTGTCCATGTGTACCTCTTTGTTGATGTCTTGAAGAAGGAGGTGTTAGTTATTTAGACCAAATTAATACTCATCTTATGATATTAAAATTACAAATTAATTTAAAGTGGTCTAAATCTACATGCATGCAAATAAAAGTATAAAAGAATGGTTTTAAACCATCTTAAGACAAAAGTTCCTTACATTGCTATAAGGCAAAATATGGGCACTATAAAGGTTTCCTACCTTTATAGTTCTCGAGCTATGAAACTATGGATGATCCTCCAAGAACACCAATTACCAATATAGGTAATCTCCTTTGGTGGCACCCAAGATTAACCCAAAATACTACTAAAATTAATAACTAGTTAATAGTAGTAGTAACCTTGTAATTGTATATTTGATGTACTAATTAATATTATTAATTTGATAATATTATTAGTTAGTTTTTATATGTGTTTTAAGATGAAAATGATGAACAAAATAAGAAGAAAAGTTGGTCTTCAAAGGGGATGATGAAACCGGTTTTGGCAACTAACAAAGACCAAGTTTTTCTTCTAATTTTTCCAACTAATGAATGAGGTGAATATTGGTGTATTTATAGGTAAATGTGGGAGACAAATCATAATGGAAAAACCATCTAAATAGACACATGTATGCCCCTATAAAAACCGAAACATGTGGACTACTTATGGTCCATTTCGGTTTTCGACATTTGCCCCACAAATGCTTATAAGTCTTATATTTAATTATCTTACATAATTAAATATTAGTTTAATTATTTAACCCTTAAATAATATAAATTAACTACCAATGACTACTTAACTATTAAGTAATCATAAGACCATTTTATCACCATACAATGTGTCAATATTAACCCATTTAGCTAATTTTACAACCTCTTGTAAAATTTAATAGCTAATTAATTCCACCTCAAAACATATACACATATCGTATAAAATTAATTAATTAAAAATTAATTAATAAATTCTAATAAATTTATTATTTAAATATCACATAATTAAATAACAAATCTCCTTGTCCCGAGTTCGTAACCCGTCATCAAATAATATATTTACGTGACTAATTAAAAGTCAAATAATACAAGGAATTAATTATCTCGTATCTCATACAAACAATTAATTTATTCTATTTGGGCGCCATCCTATAGGTGTGACCTAAAGGGATCAGCAGATCACCGCCGTCACACGACAGTAATATCAAACTCTAGTCAGCCAATCATTACCGATTAACGATGACCAGCTGACAAATAAATAAATAAATCCCTGATATTCCTTTTACGAGATTTATTATGTAAACGCACTTATTGTGGAGGACACTACTCCAACAATCTCCCACTTGTCCGACACAAGTGTGCGTTACCAATTCTCTTGTCCAAAAATATCTCCCACTCAACGCAAGATGTCTTTTAGGTCGTTCTTGCACGTGATCATATCATAAAGTGGTTTCCTCGATCAGCAGAATGACTGTCTGACCGGATAATCTACTATAGATTGCATCCGAGCGTGGCCACGCATTCACAGTCATCTCTCCTCGAGTGGCCTTGATATAAAATATGACTTAAAAGGACAATCCTGTTGACCTATTTTCTCCATTCGATACAGATCACAATGACCCAGTAAATGCTCATCGGCCTCCTTTTACGGTGCGACCTAGAACAAAAACCAAAGCCACCGGAAAACCGTACCAACTCAGACAAATAGTCACCAGTCTAAAGAATTGACTCGAAGGAATAAATAGAAATCCTCGCCACGACCTAGCAACAAAAGGACTCTATAAACGGTCACTGTCCGACAAATTGTCTCACAATATGCCTATGTAATCGACCAGTCATCACCATGACCATATGACAGTCGAACCTACAATCAAGTCACTCCGAGACGTCACCTCATTAAGTAACTAGGGACAAAATACAATGTTAATCCAGTTCACTTAATAGGGTTCGACATTGTCTTTACAACCTATTTGGAGAAAACAAAGTATATAAATTCAGACATAAAACAGAGCATAACGATAAATGCAACTTATCATATATGAAATAATAAATACAATATTTTGATTATTACATATTATATAATTTACAACAGTTCTGGCATTCGTCTCAATCCCATCGAAACTACATGACTATCATGTTTAGATTGAGACAATGGCTTGGTTAAAGGATCAGCGATGTTGTCAGCTGTCCCAACCTTACAAACTGTAATTTCTTTCCTTTCTATTAAATCTCTAATTACATGAAATTTCCTAAGTACATGTCTAGACTTGTTACTAGACTTGGGCTCTTTTGCTTGAAAAATAGCCCCACTGTTATCACAATACAAAGTGATAGGATCCTCGGCGGTCGGAACTACTTTCAGTCCCTCTAAAAATTTCCTAATCCAAACAGCTTCTTTTGCAGCTTCAGAAGCTGCAATTGTGGGATAATATCCGTATAAAACCCTTAAATTTTAGGACTATAACGCAAAATTTAACATGTGATTATTGTCATAAAACAAAATTACAAGAGAAAAACGATAAAGCACAAGAATTAACCTCGGGTCCTTGAGAATTCGGCCTAAGATAGAAATCAACGTAGATTTCCTCCTAATCGTTGCACCCAAGACCGTCTGAGACTATGCCACTTGTTCTAGAAATACTCTCTAATTGACTTGCAATATTGAGAGAGCTTTTGTGAATTTTCTTGATGTGAGATCTAGGATTTTCAGAGGAAAAATGCTCTCAAAACCCTAATTTTTCTTTGAAAATGAATTAGGTTCCAAAAGGAGAGAAAGCTCTCCTTTTTTTCCTCCTTGGTTCGGCCAACCGAGAGCCTCATGGGGAAGTGGGCTTTTACTTCCTCTTTATTTTAACTCGTGGTCCGACTCGAAAATGCTAAATGTATATGACGCGATTTTATTATAAATCGTCATCGGTTATCGGTTATTAAAATATCGTCTAGTAACATGAATTAGTCGATATAATAATACATGTCCGATAATGACAATATTGTATAATTAATTTATTCAATATACATTAATCAAATATAATCGTTTATATTTAATTTACGAATTAACTGTTTAATTCGCCTTAGCCATTATTATTTAATCCGTATTAAACAAAATATCTCAACATCGCGTTTGACCAATTATTAGTCAATAACTCCGACTAACTGCTTAGTCATATTAGGCATCAACATGACTGTATTTTCATACCATCACATCTCTCAAACGTATCCTATAGGTGTGACTTTTAGGGACCAGTTGATCACCGCCATCTGTATGACAATAACGTCAAACTTATCTAGCAAGCCAACCGTTATTGATAAACGTGGACCAACTGATAATAATACAAAAGTATACCCTTTGATCCTTTTAGAGATTTAAATGTTATTGCACTAACTGTAGAGGACACCAGCCCCAACAAGCTCCCACTTGTCCGTACAAGTGTATGTGCAATAACGTTATCCGCACTAACTGGAGGACACGGCTCCAACAAACTCCCACTTGTCCGTACAAGTGTATGTGCGATAACCGATTCTCATATTCATTTAAAATTTCTCCCACTCAATGTAAAACAATTTGTAGATCCGGATCCGCAAAGGTCGTATTTTACAATCGATCTGTATCAAGAGTGGTTTCCCCGACTAGAGAGTAACTTAACTGATAAAACGAATTCGTATTCGAGCATGGCCATGCATTTCGATTCTGACTCCTCGAGTGGCCCTGAGAAATATCGAGTACCTGATAAAGGCTGAATATTTCCTTCAACTCGACTCCTTCCGATCTAAGCACAACATGAAATGACCCAGAAAAAATCTACTTGGCCCCCTGTTACGGATGACCGTGAGAAAGAAACCAAAGTCACCCAAAAGCTGACTTAGTCTCAAGAGACAGTCGATAGTCAAAAGAATCGACTCTTAGGATCACCATGGAGGTCCTATCCACGACCTGGCACCGAATGTTATAAAACATTTAGGACTCTACGTCGATGTCACAATTGTGTCCTACGAGATATCCGTATAAATCGCCTCGTGATTGGTGGTCAACCTTTTGACTTATGGCTCGTTGAACCCACCATCAACCAACGTCACAAAATAATTGCCAGAGTTATCAGCTCACGTGGGCAATTAAGGACAAAAAATATAATGTTTGTTCAGTTCACTTTGTGGTGTTCAAAATTGTCGTACAAATCCACATGAAAAACAGAATATATAAATATCAAAACGATGATGTCGTATAGAGTACAAAAGAGAATGAATCTAATCCATAAAAGAGTACTACAACTCAGGAACACGTTTAATTCCCATGGAATTAACATGCCCTTCATGCTTATCTTGTCGTAATGGTTTAGTGAGAGGATCTGCTATGTTATCATCTGTAGCAATCTTTTCTATCACTACCTCCTTTTGCTCCACGTAATCTCGGATTAGATGAGCTTTCCGTTGTACATGTCTAGACTTGTTGCTAGACTTAGGCTCCTTAGCTTAGAAGATGGCACCTCTATTGTCGCAATAGATGGTGATCGGGTCATTCGAACTAGGCACTACTGAGAGTCCTTGTAAGAATTGACGCATCCATATCGCTTCCTTTGCGCCTTCGACGCGGCATAGTACTCGGACTCGGTCGTAGAATCTCTTTGTAACACTTTGTTTGGAACTCTTCCACTGATCTGCAGCGCCATTAAGAGTAAAAACGAATCCAGATCGAGATTTTGAGTCATCTCGATCCGTTTGGAAGCTAGCATCTCACAGAATCGGTTGCGCATAGCTTTTGTTCGCCTCCATAAGTCAATGCCCAAGCTTTAGTCCTCCGTAGGTACTTAAGAATGTTCTTGATAGCCATCCAATGTGATTCACCCGGATCTTTGTTGGAATCGACTTGGCATACTCAATGCATATGCCACGTCCGGACGTGTGCATATCATGGCATACATGATTGATCCTATAGCCGAGGCATAAGGAATCCGTGTCATGCGCTCTTTCTCTTCCGGTGTCTCTGGTGCCTGAGACTTGCTCAAATGCACCCCTGGAGCCATAGGAAGAAACCCCTTTTGGAGTTAGTCATCTTTGAATCTCTCTAGGATCTTGTCTATGTAAGACTCCTGACTGAGAGATAACATCCGACGTGATCTATCTCAATAGATACGGATGCCCAAAATTCTTTGTGCCTCACCCAGATCTTTCATCTGGAAATGGTTCTTCAACCATACTTTTACCGAAGTTAAGAGAGGTATGTCATTCCCAATCAGGAGTATGTCATCGACATACAATATTAGGAAGAAAATCTTGCTCCCACTCGACTTGATATATAGACATGGTTCTTCGACCGATCGAGTAAATCCATTTTCTTTTATCACTTGGTCGAAACGATGATTCCAACTCCTAGAAGCTTGCTTAAGTCCATAAATGGAACGCTTAAGCTTGCACACTTTCTTAGGATGTTCAGGATCGATGAAACCTTCGGGTTGTACCATGTACAACTCTTCCTCCAAAAAACCGTTTAAAAAGGCGGTTTTCACATCCATCTGCCAAATTTCATAGTCATGAAAAGCGGCAATCGCTAAGATAATCCGAATGGAACGCAGCATGACTACGGGTGCAAAAATTTCATCGTAGTGCAAACCTGGCACTTGGGTGAAACCTTTAGCAACTAGTCGTGCTTTATAGATATCTTGTTGACCTTCCACAGAATGCTTTATCTTGTAAAGCCATTTGCATTGAAGGGGACGAACCTTAGCAGGTAAGTCAACAAGATCCCATACGTTGTTCTCATACATGGAGTCCATCTCGGATTGCATGGCCTCAAGCCATAGCTTTGAGTCAGAACTAGTCATGGCACCTTTATAGGTTACGGGTTCACTACTCGTTAAGAGTAAAATGTCATCTATGTCATGTTCCTCGGCCATACCAATGTATCTGTCCGGAGGAATAGAGACTCTTCCCGACCTCCTAGGTTCCTCAGGAATATTAACCGCAGCCGGGATTGAAGGAATTGGTTCCTCCAATGGTTGCTCGGTAGTTGGTTCTGGAATCTCCGACAGTTCGAAGGTTCTATCACTCTTGGCATTCTCGAGAAATTCCTTCTCTAAGAATGTCGCACTAGCCGCAACAAATACACGTTGTTCGGTTGGCGAATAAAAGTAATGACCAAGCGTTCCTTTAGGATAACCTATAAAGTATGTCTTGACCGATCGGGGGCCGAGCTTATCCTCGTGTCTCCACTTGACATAAGCCTCGCAGCCCCAAACCCGTATAAAGGACAAGTTAGGGACCGTTCCCTTCCATAGTTCATATGGAGTCTTGTCAACAGCTTTAGACGAACTTCGGTTAAGTATTAGAGCATGACGTGAAGAGCATAACCCCACAATGAGTCGGGCAACACGGTGTGACTCATCATGGATCGAACCATATCAAGTAGTGTTCGATTTCTCCGTTCGGACACACCATTCAACCGAGGTGTTCGGTGGAGTTAAGCGTAAGGCAATCCCACAGTCTTTGAGGTGTTGATCAAACTCGTGAGAAAGATACTCGCCACCACGGTCTGATCGCAGTGTTTTAATCTTTCTACCCAGTAGGTTCTGTACCCGATTCTGGTATTCCTTGAATTTCTCAAAGGATTCACTTTTGTGCTTCATTAAGTAGACATAGCCATATCTACTTAAATCGTCCGTGAAAGTGATGAAATACCTATAGCCTTCTCGTGCGGTGATTGACATAGGTCCACACACATCCGTATGTATGAGTCCTAATAGGTCAGCAGCGCGCATTCCAACACCTTTGAAGGAAATTCGAGTCATCTTACCAATGAGACATGATTCACACGTTCCAAATGATTGAAAATCAAAGGCCGAGATAGCTCCATTCTTTATGAGCTATTTTACGCGTTTCTCATTAATGTGTCCCATACGGCAGTGCCATAGGTACGTTTGATCTTTGTCACCAACCTTTAACTTTTTATTCATTACGTGTAATATTTCGGTGGTCTGATCTAAAACATAAATTCCGTTCATGGAGACTGCCTTGCCATAAATCATATCGTGTAATGAGAAAATGCAACTATTATTCTCTATTACAAATGAAAAACCAAGTTTGTCAAGTGCAGAAACTGAAATAATGTTTTTAGAAAGACTGGGTACATAATAGCAGTTATATAAAGATAACTCAAATCCGCTAGGAAGCTGGATCACGTATGTTCCCCTCGAGACGGCAGCCACTCGTGCTCCATTCCCGATACGCAGGTCCACCTCACCCTTTACGAGGGGTTCGATGTTTCGGAGCCCCTGCACATGATTACACAGATGAGAACCACAACCAGTATCTAGTACCCAAGTTTCGTAACTTGCGTGGTTAATCTCAATCATATGAATAAAAGTAGAAGAGGAAGAAGACATACCAACAGGTTTAACGCGACCTGCTTTTATGTCCTCATGGTAAACAGGACATGTACGCCTCCAATGCCCAGTCTTGTGGCAGTGATGGCATTCCATGTTTTCGGTCTTGCTCTTTGTCGCGCCTGATGAGTTGATTGCCTCACCAGGCCCACTCTTACCTGATCCCGACTTCTTAAACTTCGGTTTACCTACCGCTAGGTCTGCCTGAGCTTTGCCCTTACCCTTGCCCTTGTTTGACACAACGAAAACATCCTGTTTCAAGCTCCCACTGAACTTCATGTCCTTCTCGGTCTGTACGAGAAGGGAGTGTAGTTCATGAGGACTTTTCTTCAAATTATTCATATATTAATTCGCTCTAAAGGGCGCAAAACCATCGTGGAGTGAATGAAGCATGCGGTCAATCACGATGTTCTCGCTGATTTTACAATCAAGCGCCTCCAGTCTCTCGACATTCTCAATCATGCTGAGAATGTGTGGGCTAACCGGTTGGCCCTTCTGGAGTCTCGCATCAAAGAAGCGAGTGGTATGCTCATAGGTCACGATTCTCGGTGCTTTCGAGAATTCCTTAGTGAGCGTGGTGAAAATCTTGTTTGCACCTTGGGCTATGAAGCGTTTCTGCAAATTGGATTCCATTGCAAAAATGAGTACGTTTTTAATCGCACCCGCTTCCATGACGAAATCGTTATACTTGGCGATCTCGTTAGCTCCAGCCGTGGGACCTGGGTTTGACGGGATGGGCTCTGTCAGAAATTTGAGCTTCCCGTCAGCTGCGGCAGCATTCCGTAATGCCGCCTCCCAGTCCGCGAAGTTTGATCCATCATTCTTCAGTCGAGTTGACTGATTCATCTGATTCATGAAGATCCGAAGCCAGGACTCACGGTCCAATGTGGCACTTGGCATTGGGTCGTCAGCACGGCCAGCCATTTTGTTATTAGCAGTTTAAGTGATCGTGATCTACACTGAAAAAGAAAGGAAAAACAAAACGAAATAAGCAACTCATCGAGGTGATTTAAGTCTATTAAAAATTCATTTTAATCGTGTAGACTCATTGCACTTGCATAATTGATCTCCCTCAAGAATAATACAAGTGATCCCAAGACTCAATTTCCGTAAATTGATAAGCCAACTGTTTAGCTAGTTCTATCGTTAGAACTCTTGGTCGATAGATTTCCGTAAATCCTATCTATAGTCCACCATAATTACAGGATCGTACGAGTGACCATAGTGTTGAGATAAAATAGGTCAATCAGTTCCAACTTACCCGACGTAGAAGGGGTCATATTATGCCTACCGACGAAGAAGGGATTCATTGGAGTTTGACCTATAAAGACTGTTCTCAATTTTTGTTTATACGAGGAAGATCCCATCAACTTAGTTTTAATTCATTTTAAGTGAACGAAAAACTAGCATTACGTGAATGAATTAACTTAGGTGATGGCTTAAATAAAAACATGTGATATCTGTATATCAAAGAAAACTAACGCGTGACCTCTATATGAGTCAGTTTTCATGCAATTATTAGGTGGTTTGGTTTTAGGCGGAATATGATGCAATCTATCGTTACGATAAAATAAAAAAAAAGAATGCAAAACGTAAATAAAAATTCCTAGTGTGGCCTATCCTAGTAAAAAGAACATAATACAACTTTGGAATCCACTGTTGGACCCGAGAAGCTTGTCTTGGTGTTCTATCTTTGTCCAAGCAGCGGGAGTGAGCATCCGATCTCTATCTTTGGTCTTCTCAAAATTACAATTAAAATTTACAAAAATAAACCTATTTACATTCTAAATAAAAACTGTAATTACAAGGAAAAAATCAAAATGGAGATACGAGATCTCAAAATACAACCAAGACCGTGTTCCATCATTACGGTAACACGTTCTACTAAGGCCACACTAAGTTACAACTGTTTGTAAAAATTAAATACGTAATAAAACATTCAAGGCATTCAAAATAACGATAAATAAAATGCATCAACTAAAATAAAATTTATTCGTGACATAATTCCGTAATTATGTTAAATTTATCCAAACCACCTTTAATGACTAAAATTATGTGACAAAACCGCTTTAATCAACTTAATTTTAATCCATGATAATCCGTTACTTTAAATCGCTTTAAAATAACTAACTGGTACGTGAGTGAACCGTTTCACTATCAAGCGAATGCACAAAATCCGTATTGTGCATTTGTTATGGCCAAAAAAAAAAAACACGATTTTTTTTTTTTTCTTTCTTTCACGGCCTGACCGTGAACAGTACACAAAAAAAAAAAAAATTTCTTCAGCTAACTTCCGAGAGCAAGAAAAAAAAGGGGGGAAAATTCCCAAACATCAAAAACCCTCGCAAAATCGATTTGACAAAAATTACCAATTGCAATTTGAACATAATCCGTATTAAAACAAAAATTACAATTGACAGGATCTTAACATATTGTAATGAATATCGATTACAAGAACAATATGCAAAGAACAAATCGAAAATAAAACAAAACAAATCATCAACCGTCTGATCAGACGAAAACCAAAAGGCACGGTTTCCAAAAAAAACGAAACAGCCGAGTGCAAAAAAAATTTCTGCCGAGAGGGAAAAATGGCTGCCGCACGGTTTTTTTAAGCAAAAAATATCGATTCAATTTGTTTAATGAAAATCAACATGATAAAATTACGTGGCCTCGCTCTGATACCACTTGTGGGGTAATATCCGTATAAAGCCCTTAAATTATTAGGACTATAACGCAAAATTTAACATGTGATTATTGTCATAAAACAAAATTACAAGAGAAAAACGATAAAGCACAAGAATTAACCTCAGGTCCTTGAGAATTCGGCCTAAGATAGAAATCAACGTAGATTTCCTCCTAATCGTTGCACCCAAGACCGTCTGAGACTATGCCCCTTGTGCTAGAAATACTCTCTAATTGACTTGCAATATTGAGAGAGCTTTTGTGAATTTTCTTGATGTGAGATCTAGGATTTTCAGAGGAAAAATGCTCTCAAAACCCTAATTTTTTTTTGAAAATGAATTAGGTTCCAAAAGAAGAGAAAGCTCTCCTTTTTGTTCTCCTTGGTTCGGCCAACCGAGAGCCTCATAGGGAAGTGGGCTTTCACTTCCTCTTTATTTTAACTCGTGGTCCAACTCGAAAATGCTAAATGTATATGACGCGATTTTATTATAAATCGTCATCGGTTATCGGTTATTAAAATATCGTCTAGTAACATGAATTAGTCGATATAATAATACATGTCCGATAATGACAATATTGTATAATTAATTTATTCAATATACATTAATCAAATATAATCGTTTATATTTAATTTACGAATTAACTGTTTAATTCGCCTTAGCCATTATTATTTAATCCGTATTAAATAAAATATCTCAACATCGCGTTTGACCAATTATTAGTCAATAACTCCGACTAACTGCTTAGTCATATTAGGCATCAACATGACTGTATTTTCATACCATCACATCTCTCAAACGTATCCTATAGGTGTGACTTTTAGGGACCAGTTGATCACCGCCATCTGTACTGTATGACAATAACGTCAAACTTATCTAGCAAGCCAACCGTTATTGATAAACGTGGACCAACTGATAATAATACAAAAGTATACCCTTTGATCCTTTTAGAGATTTAAATGTTATTGCACTAACTGTAGAGGACACCAGCCCCAACAGCAATGTACTCAGCTTCCGTTGTAGAATCATCAGCCACAGACTCTTTGAAACTTTTCCAGCAAACCGCTCCTCCGTGCAACAAAAAGACAAAACCAGCCTGGGATTTCAAATCATCCCTATCGGTTTGGAAACTGGCATCCGTATAACCTCTTATACGTAATTCAGATTCTCCTCCAAACACTAAGAATGAATCTTTAGTCCTTCTCAAGTACTTCAGAATATTCTTGACGGCTATCCAGTGACTCTCACCTGGAGTTTTCTGAAAACGACTCGTCATACTCAAAGCATACGAGACATCAGGACGAGAACACATCATAGCATACATGATCGATCCAACAGCGGAAGCATAGGAAATCGATTTCATGCATTCAATATCCTTAGGCTCAGTAGGACACTGTGACTTACTCAAAGTGATCCCACTGCCCATAGGTAGAAAACCTCTCTTGGAGTTTTTCATATTGAATCGGTCAAGAATCTTATCGATATAGGCTTCTTGACTCAATGCTAATATCCTTTTGGATCTATCCCTATAGATCCGGATACCCAAGATGCGCTGAGCTTCTCCCAAATCTTTCATTTGGAAGTGATTTCCCAACCACTTCTTAGCAGAAGCAAGCATATCTACATCATTCCCAATGAGTAATATGTCGTCCACATAAAGAAGTAAGAAAACAACTTTACTCCCACTAAACTTCATGTATAAACATGGTTCCTCAACACTTCGAGAAAAACCATTATGTTTAATAACATGATCAAAACGATGATTCCAACTCCTTGACGCTTGCTTAAGACCATAAATGGATCTCTTAAGTTTGCATACTTTGTTAGGATTTTTAGGATCCACAAAACCCTCAGGTTGTGTCATGAACACTTCCTCTTCTAGAAACCCGTTCAGGAAAGCGGTTTTGACATCCATTTGCCATATCTCATAATCATGAAATGCAGCAATCGCTAACATTATCCGAACAGATCTAAGCATAGCAACTGGTGCAAAAGTTTCATCATAGTGTAAACCATGAATCTGAGTGAAACCTTTTGCAACCAATATAGCTTTTTAGACATCTTTATGTCCATCCATGCCGATTTTAATCTTGAATATCCACTTACACTGAAGAGGTCGAACATCTTTAGGTAAGTCAACCAGGTCCCAAACCTGATTATCGTACATGGAATCCATTTCGAATTGTATGGCTTCGAGCCATAGCTTAGAGTCAGAACTCATAATAGCTGTTTTATAGGTCTTGGGTTCATCACTTTCTAAAAGTAAAACCTCATAGTCACCATCTTCCTCGATAATACCAAGGTATCTATCAGGCTGGCGACTAACCCTTTCTGACCACCTAGGTTCAGAAGGAACAATAACTGATTCAGACGTAGAAGGAACATCTTCCTGTATTGTCATATCAGTTTGTGGCTCTTGAACTTCGTCAAGTTCAAATTTTCTCCCACTCTGTCTTCTAGAAATAAACTCTTTTTCTAGAAAGACGGCTTCACGAGCCACAAACACTTTGTTCTCGTTACTATTATAGAAGTAATATCCACAAGTTTCCTTAGGGTAGCCTACAAAAATACACTTTTCAGAACGAGGTGCAAGCTTATCGTCAAACTTGCTCTTGACATAAGCATCACAACCCCATACTTTCATGTATCACAGATTCGGGACTTTCCCTTTCCATATCTCATATGGAGTTTTGTCAGTTGCTTTAGTGGGACTTTTATTAAGTGATTGTACAGCAGATAAAATGGCAAAACCCCAGAATGACTTAGGTAACTCTGTTTGACTCATCATCGATCGAACCATATCTAATAAAGTTCGATTCCTCCTTTCAACCACACCATTTAATTGTGGTGTGCCAGAAGGAGTTAACTGAGATACAATACCGCAGTTTATAAGGTGATCTTTAAAGTCATTGCTTAAATATTCCCCACCACAATCTGATCGTAATGCTTTAATCTTCTTATTTAATTGGTTTTCTACTTCATTCTGAAACTATTTGAACTTATCAAAAGCTTCACTTTTATACCTCATTAAGTAGATATACCCATATTTACTCATGTCATCGGTAAAAGTAATGAAATAGTCATAATTACCTCTAGAAGATTTGTCGTCATTGGGCCACAAACATCGGTATGTATTAAACCCAATAACTCACTAGCTCGAGATCCTTTTCCTAGAAAAGGTGAACGAGTCATCTTGCCAAGAAGACAAGATTCGCATGTACCAAATGATTCGAAATCAAAAGGTTTAATTACGCCAGTCGACACTAGTCTTTTAATGCGTTTCTCGTTGATGTGTCCTAATCGACAATGCCATAAATAAGATAGATCAAGATCACCTGTTTTGAGTCTTTTATTATCTAAATGATAAACAACGTTGCAAGTATCTAGAATATAAATACCATTGATTGAAATAGCTTGACTATATACAATCCCATTAAGGGAAAAAGTACAACACTTGTCTTTAATTACAAAGGAAAACCCTTCTGTGTCTAACACAGATACGGATATTATATTTCTAGATAGCGTTGGTACAAAATAACAATTATTAAGATGTAACTCCAACCCCGAAGCTAAACTAAGTACATAAGTTCCTACAGAGACGTCAGCTACTTTAGACCCGTTTCCCATTCGGAGATCGACATCACCCATGTTTAGCTTTCTTATGCTTTTTAGGCCCTGCAAATGATTACACAAGTGAAACCACAACCAGTATCTAATACCCAAGTTGTATTTGAAGCATAATTTATGTCTATCATAAAAGATTCAGTTGAGAAATAATATGTCGGCTTCACAATGCCAGCTTTTATGTCATCCAGGTACTTTGTACAATTACGTCTCCAATGTCCCTTGTTATTACAATAATTACAAGTATCTTTAAGAGGATTACCCTTTATAGGTTTTTGCTTGGTAGAGCAATTCGCAATTGCTTTACCTTTGCCCTCCACCTGAACGGGCTTCTTACCTGCATTCCTCTTAAACTGCTTCTTCCCATTCACGTTAATTGCAAGCACATCTTTCCTCGTACTCCCACTCAATCCCATGTCCTTCTCTGCTTGCACAAGCAGAGAATGGAGCTCATGTAAACTCTTTCTTATGTTTGTCATATTGTAATTTACCCTAAATTGGGTAAATCCCTTGACGTGCGAGAGAGAGTGGAGCAATCGGTCCACCACAAGTTCGTCGGGGATCTTGCATCCCAACCCCTCTAAAGTTTCCATGTACTCAATCATTTTAAGTACGTGTGAACTTACAGGTTGACCATCTTTGAGGTTAGCCTCAAAGAAACGAACAGCGGTGTCATACTGAATTATTCTCGGGGCTTGAGAAAACATAGTAGAAAGCCTCGAGAATACTTCATGTGCATCACGAAACTTGACACATTGCCTTTGTAAAGCAGGATCCATTGAAAAAATCAAAACATTTTTTATTGCAGCGGATTCCTTTTGATAATTTGAAAAAGCCTCCGTTACATCGGCAGTGGGCCTAGTACTAGGCGAAGGGGGAGAGGGATCGACAAGGTAGCGTAATTTGCCATCACCTGCGACAGCTAATCGAAGTTGTTCTTCCCAATCTTTAAAATTACTACCGTCGGCTTTTAATACATATTTGTCCATAAAAGAACGTAGTCATGAATCTCTAGCTATGGTGGCGGTTTCACTAGTAGAAGTCATCGTGATTACTACAAAGGAAATAAAGGAAAGATTAACATTTATCGTCTAGAAATATTTAACTTGTGAAACTATTTAACAAGTTCCCATTTATATAATGATCTCCCACTGAATTATATAAATGATTCCAAGATCCAATTTTATATAAACACGGGCACGGTGGACCAATTCAACCCATATTTATATAAATTTGGTGAGTCAACATTTTGACTGATTCTACTACTAGAACTCTTGGTTAACGGAATTTCTTAAAATCTATCTTTTAGCCCCAGAATAAATATGGGTACGGTGGACCAATTCAACCCATATTTATCCCGTTGAGTCCAACCAATTTTCACGCGTAATAACTTTTATCACCCTACTTACCCAACGTAAAAAGAGTGTACCTCGGTGATCCGAACCTACCTCTAATGAAGAAGGGATTCATAGGTGCTATTATTTGGTAAGGCTTAATCTCAATTTTAAACAAATGTGAGAGATCTTATCAATTTAATTGTCTATCGCTTTTAAGTGAACTAAATTGGTGAATGCTAGACAATTAAATCGATAACAACAAAAATAAAACATGTAGTGACGATTTGGCATGAATGCATAAATGAATTAAAACATACAAGTCCTAATATGGCCACCTAGTTAATCTAATTAACTAAAATTATTACACTTCGGAAACCAACTCCGTGGTCCCTTGAGTCTTCATAAATTGGCCTCCTTCTTTAGGATTTCGGAACGCCTTTCCGAACACTGTCTTCATGAAAACTCCGTCTTTAGAAGCTTCATCTAATTACTAATAATTAAATTACATAACAATACCCTATTATACAATTTTTAATAAAATTATAATAAAACTATTAATTAATTACAAATTAGGCGATGCGAAATCGCAATTAATTACAAAACAAGTCGATATTCCCTTACATTTCGGGAAATACCAACTTCTACTTATGGCCATATAGGAAAAATTACATAATTATAATTCTAAAAAAAACCATTCATCTACATGAATAATAAAATGCATTATGGAAAATGACATGCCAAATCGTCTAACTTACCAACAACGATCATTTGAGCTTGCTTTGACGGAATTTTTACCAATAAAAATTCATAATCAATTCTTAAAACAATTTTAAGACTTACTCATCATACTAATCTGGTCTAATATCAAAATAATTATTCTCAACAATTATCTTGAATTTATATGGGAATTAAAACACAATTATGACAAAAATGATATAATAATTCACAATTATCATACAAAAATTCCATTTAATTTAAAAATTTATGGAAAAATAAATTTCACAGCCATGAACATTCTGGTCTTACACCAAAAATGTCATGCAAGTGAAAATTTATGTTTTTAAAATTTATTTAAAACGATTTCACAATTTAATTGATAAACGGACAATTTTTACGATTTAATTCTAAATCAAACCATAAAAATTGAAATGACTTAAAATAAAATTTTGTACATTTTGGAACAATTTAGAGGAGCTAAAAATTCAGAAATTTCGAGCCCTAAAGATAAATCAATATTTATTTACAAAATAACCATTATTTACCCATTTTTATCAACTAAAAATCAATTAACTACCTAAATTAATCACATTAACCTAAAGTATCTACTTATCTCATAAATAGAACATACATGTGGTTATTTATAAATAAATATGCATAAAATTAACATGCAATCAATTTTAATTAACTCTTAATTAATTTTAATGCATTTTTACTCAATTTTATGCCAATTTAAGTTTCAAAAAGTGGAAAAATTTAACAAAAATCAAATCTTCATCCCATATCATCCTAAGACCAGATTATTTACATGCAAGACTATATTATGTGATAAAACTAATTTTAGTAACATAATATCAATTTTATTAATTTATCTCATAAATTACTAAAATCGTCTTAAGACAACATGCATGTATTTAACAATGCTCTGATACCACTTGTTAGTTATTTAGACCAAATTAATACTCATCTTATGATATTAAAATTACAAATTAATTTAAAGTGGTCTAAATCTACATGCATGCAAATAAAAGTATAAAAGAATGGTTTTAAACCATCTTAAGACAAAAGTTCCTTACATTGCTATAAGGCAAAATATGGGCACTACAAAGGTCTCCTACCTTTATAGTTCTTGAGCTATGCAACTATGGATGATCCTCCAAGAACACCAATTACCAATATAGGTAATCTCCTTTGGTGGCACCCAAGATTAACCCAAAATACTACTAAAATTAATAACTAGTTAATAGTAGTAGTAACCTTGTAATTGTATATTTGATGTACTAATTAATATTATTACTTTGATAATATTATTAGTTAGTTTTTATATGTGTTTTAAGATGAAAATGATGAACAAAATAAGAAGAAAAGTTGGTCTTCAAAGGGGATGATGAAACCGGTTTTGGCAACTAACAAAGACCAAGTTTTTCTTCTAATTTTTCCAACTAATAAATGAGGTGAATATTGGTGTATTTATAGGTAAATGTGGGAGACAAATCATAGTGGAAAAACCATCTAAATAGACACATGTATGCCCTTATAAAAACCGAAACATGTGGACTATTTATGGTCCATTTCGGTTTTTGACATTTTTCCCACAAATGGTTATAAGTCTTATATTTAATTATCTTACATAATTAAATATTAGTTTATTTATTTAACCCTTAAATAATATAAATTAACTACCAATGACTAATTAACTATTAAGTAATCATAAGACCATTTTATCAACATACAATGTGTCAATATTAACCCATTTAGCTAATTTTACAACCTCTTGTAAAATTTAATAGCTAATTAATTCCACCTCAAAACATATACACATATCGTATAAAATTAATTAATTAATAAATTCTAATAAATTTATTATTTAAATATCACATAATTAAATAACAAATCTCCTTGTCCCGAGTTCGTAACCCGTCATCAAATAATATATTTACGTGACTAATTAAAAGTCAAATAATACAAGGAATTAATTATCTCGTATCTCATACAAACAATTAATTTATTCTATTTGGGCGTCATCCTATAGGTGTGACCTAAAGGGATCAGCTGATCACCGCCGTCACACGACAGTAATGTCAAACTCTAGTCAGCCAATCATTCCCGATTAACGATGACCAGCTGACAAATAAATAAATAAATCCCTGATATTCCTTTTACGAGATTTATTATGTAAACGCACTTATTGTGGAGGACACTACTCCAACAGGAGGGACCAAGATGTCATGGTAGCATGACCCTTATCCATGTGATTGAGCAAATGGAGCATGGTAGAGATCCATCATGGTTGGTGCTTGGAGAGATTATCCAAGATTTGGACAAGGAAGGCTCTTGTGGAGAAGCTCCCTCTTTTGGATCGCCAAGGATCCTCCAAGTGTGGCTATTGGAGAGGCTAAGGTATGTAGAGCCTCCGGTTAATCCTTCTTTTTATTCCTTCCGTCATCTTACCATGAGAAAGAAGTTGTACCCGGATAGTTTTGCTTCCACCGAGGCCTATTGGCCCGCAAGGTTGGCGGAGGAGGGTGGTCCTCATATCCGTTGGGTGGTGCCGTGGTGGCACTTGAGGTCCTTCACGGGGTTGCCCGCTTCGGGTGCTAGTCCTCGCTCTTTGATGGTGGTGGGTTTGAAGGTTGTTTCCTTTATATATCCCGAAAGGCTCATGAGGCAAATGGGGCGTCAACAAAAGGTGCCCGCTCAAGATACTCTTGTCCAAGAGAATGTTTTCCGGAACTCCGAGCTTGTGGAGTTCTTTGAAAGATGGTGGGCCACTCGGCCGCTTTGGGAGGTGCCAAACCCCGCTGTCACGACATGGGTGACTCCCGCTTATGTCAAGTGGTCACGTGCTCCGTCCTTGGAAGAGAGATCCAAATTTCGTATGGACGAGGTTGTCGATTTGAAGTATCGAGAGGTTGGCAAGGCCAACCGTGCCTTCTTTGAGGAGTATGTTGATGGAGCTACCCCCGATGTGATGAGACCACCGAAGAGGAGGAGTTCCTGCCCCAAGAATATGGTGGGCCGTGCCTTGGCTCGTCTTGGGTCGAATTTGGGGTCTTGTGCTAGACCGGAGGCCGTCGCCGTCTTAGACCCGTTGAGGGTCCGTTCCGAGGAAGAAGTCCATGCTAGGCGGGCCATCAAGAAGAACAAGGGGAAGATGTACCCCGAAGGAAAAGGCAAGGGTAGAATGGAAGAGTGAAACCTCCATTACCCGCTTTATTATCATGTTGTATTATTGTTGTGAGTTTTTATTATGTTGTACTAGCTAGTTGTTGTGTGTTTTGTGGTAGTTTTATTATGTGAGGTGTGTTAGTTGACACCTTAGCTTTTGACAAGTTGTAGACTTGTCGAGCTTTATTTGTTGTTGAAATTGTAATCCCTCCCATTATTAATTAAATAAGAGGATTGCCCGTGTCGAAAATTGTGAACGCTTGTTTCTTCCATCCATTTGATGAAGGCAATTCAATTTGAATCGTCCTAAACAATTGCACTTGGGAAAGTGGTATTTTGTGGGAAGGGAGAAATGATCATTTTTTTGTATTTTTGTGGGAAAGGGAATGGTTTTCCCTTTCTCTTTTTTGATTGGGATGTTTTTTGTATGTGGGGATGGTTGTATCCTTCTTGTGTAAGAAAGGACTGCCTACATATTCACCGGGAGAGGTGAAATCAAACCATGATCGTAGTTCGAAATGTTTTGTGAATTTGATTGGGGTTTTGTGGTTGTATCCCTCAGGCATAAGAGGGACTGCCTACGTATCCACCTGAAGAGGTGAAATCAAACCATGATCGTAGTTCGAAATGTTTTGTGAATTTGATTGGGGTTTTGTGGTTGTATCCCTCAGGCATAAGAGGGACTGCCTACGTATCCACCTGAAGAGGTGAAATCAAACCATGATCGTAGTTCAAAATGTTTTGTGAATTTGATTGGGGTTTTGTGGTTGTATCCCTCAGGCATAAGAGGGACTGCCTACGTATCCACCTGAAGAGGTGAAATCAAATCATGCTCGTAGTTCAGGGGGTTTGTTTTTGTAATGCAAATGGACGTTGCCTTTGACGGATCAAAGGACATTCAAAACGGGCAAGGTGCCGCAGCTTAGACTCGATAAAACATGCAATTTCAAATCAGAACATATTGAGGAACTTGACTTGAAAAGGGTTGAGGTCGATGCTAGTTGCAAAACTAGGCTAGGTTGTTGGTTAATACGGTTCAAGGGTAGTATTTTTTGAGTTGGTCTAGGTTGGTCGGGTTTGTAAAGTCCTCCCTGTGTAGGTCACTCAGTCTCACTGCGCCCCCCGAAAGTATTTTCTTGACCAGGTATGGGCCGGCCCAGTTGGGTTTGAATATTTCCCTCGGATCGACGGGTAATGGTGCTCGGACTGACTTGAGGACCAAGTCGCCCTCCCGGATGTTTCGGGGTTTAACCTTCTTGTTGAATGTCCGTTGTATACGTCGTTGGTATAGCTGGACGTTGTGCAAGGCGTTGAGTCGTCGTTCGTCTAGAAGAGTGAGTTGTTCGTACCTTCGACGGGTCCATTCCGCCTCAGGGACTTGACTCTCTAGTAGGATGCGTAGAGATGGGACCTCTAACTCTACCGGTTGAACCGCCTCCATACCGTATGCTAGGTAGAAGGGTGTGGCGCCTGTCGGTGTTCGAATGGAGTTTCGGTATCCCCAGAGCGCGAATGGGAGTTTGCTCGGCCAATCGCGGTAGTTGTCTTGGATTTTCTTGATAATGGTAACAAGAGTTTTGTTCGCTGCCTCCGCCGCTCCGTTAGTTTGGGGACGGTAGGGGGATGATCGATGTCGTTTGATCTTGTATTTGTCCAGCAAGGCTTGAGTTTCCGCCCGGAAGTGAGAGCCTTGATCGCTGATGATTTCATGGGGTACCCCGTATCGGCAGATGATGTTGTTTTGAACGAACTTGGCCACTTGTTTGGCGGTCAAGATTGCATATGACTGTGCTTCCACCCATTTGGTGAAATAGTCGATGGCGACGAGGACGAAGCAATGCCCCTTGGTGCCTATCGGGTTGACTTTCCCGATAATGTCGATGCCCCAGGTCGAGAATGGCGAGGGTGATGTCATGGTGTATAAAAGGGATGGTGGTATGTGTTGTATGTTGGCGAAGATTTGGCCATTGTGGCAATGTTTGACGTAGTTACGGCAATCGGCTTCCATGGTGGTCCAGTAGTAACCTAGACGCATGATTTTCCGTGTAAGCATCATTGCACTCATGTGAGGGCCACATTCTCCGTCGTGAACCTCTCCCATTACTTTTTTGGCTTTGTGATGGTCAATGCAAAGGAGGAGAATTCCTTGGGGTGTTCTTTTGTAGAGTTGATTTTCGTTTATCACGAATTGTGATGCGAGTAAACGGATGGCTCTTTGTCCTCTTTGATCAGAGTTGGGAGGAAATTCGTTTTTGGTTTTGTAATTGAGGATGGCTTGGTACCAAGGTTCATCATGGCTTTCCTCGTCGTAGATAATGGCACAAATGTGAGCTGGCTCGCTCCTTCTCTCGACACATAGGGGCATCGATGTCATGTCATGAGGTATGTTGACGAGCGCGGCAAGTTTTGCCAGGGCATCAGCAAATTGATTTTCCTCTCGCGGCAAGTGGAAGTAGTCGACTTGGTCGAAGAACTCGGCCTCCTGATTGATCTTTGCTCGGTAGGGAGCTAAGCTGTCATATCGGATTTTCCATGATCCGGATACCTGATTGATGATGAGTGAGGAATCGCCATGGACCCTCAGTCTCTTGATGCCAAGTGTGATGGCTGCTTGTAGGCCGATGAGACATGCTTCATATTCAGCAGCAATGTTGGTGACGGCAAAGTCCAGCTTGACCGAGATCGGAACATGTTCTCCCTCTGGTGATATTAGAAGGATTCCTACCCCGAAGCCTCTCAGATTAGATGCACTATCAAAGTATAGGTCCATGCGTCGGAGTCGGCACAAAGGATGTCTTAGTCAGGAAGTGACCATGTGTTGGTCGTTGGATCCTCGTTGACGGGATTTTCTGCTAGGAAATCAACGACTGCTCTTCCCTTGATAACCTTGAGGGGTACAAACTTGAGGTCAAATTCGGACAGCATGAGTGTCCATCTAGACAGTCTTCCGTTTAGTACGGGTTTTTCGAAGATGTATTTAACCGGGTCCATCTTAAAGTAGATGTGGACCGAGTAGTTGAGCATGTAATGCTGCAGCTTCTTTGTTGACCATACCAGGGCAAGGCATGTCTTTTCCAGTTGTGTATACCTCGTCTCGTACTCAATGAAATTTTTGCTGATGTAGTAGATGGCTCGCTCCTCGTTGCCAACTGTTTGTGCGAGCATTGCTCCCATAGCTGTGTCAGTAACAGTCAGGTATAGGGATAGAGGAATCCCCGGTTGAGGTGGCATGAGGACAGGAGGTTTGGATAGGATTTCCTTTACCCTGTCGAATGCCTTCTGACAGTCGTCATCCCAATCGGTGTGATCGGAGGCACGAAGTTTTTTGAATATCGGTTCACAGATCATAGTGAGCTTGGCAATGAACCGGCTGATGTATTGGACATGACCGAGAAATCCTCGAATCTCCTTCTCGTTCTTAGGCCGAGGCATTTGTTGAAGGGCTTTGATTTTGGTTGGATCAATCTCAATGCCTCTTTTGCTAACGACATGTCCCAAGAGCTTTCTGGAGGTGACCCCGAATGCACACTTCTAAGGATTTAGTCTCATGTTATATTTCCGCAGACGAGCGAAGAATTTCCGGGGGCATTGATGTGGCCGTCCCGTTCTTTTGATTTGACGATCATGTCATCGACATATACCTCTACCTCCTTGTGCATCATATCATGTAGGAGAGTGGTAGCGGTTCTTTTATAGGTTGCTCCGGCGTTGATGAGGCCGAAAGGCATGACCGTGTAGCAATACATACCCCACTGTGTAGTGAATGCTGTCTTGTGCATGTCTTCCTCAGCCATCTTAATCTGGTTGTACCCAGCATACCCGTCCATGAATGATAGGAGAGCATGTTCGGCAGTGTTATCCACCAGAATGTCAACGTGTGGCAAAGGGAAGTCGTCTTTTGGACTCGCCTTGTTCAGATCCCTGAAGTCGACGCAAACCCGAATTCTTCCGTCTTTCTTTGGTACAGGCACAATGTTGGCCACCCAGTCAGAGTATTCAGACACTTTGATGAACCCAGCCTTGAACTGTTTGTCCACTTCTTCCTTGATTTTTAGGGCCCACTCAGGACGCATCCGGCATAGCTTCTGTTTCACAGGTTTAGCTCCGGGTTTAATGGGTATCCGGTGCTCTGCGATTTCTCTGTCAATACCAGGCATATCTCTGTAAGACCAGGCGAACACGTCCTTGTATTCGTGGAGGAGGTCAATGAACTGTTGTCTTTCCGAGGGGTCCAGGGTTGTCCCTATCCTAAGTTCTTGAGGTGTATTGTCGGTTCCTACGTTAATAGGCTCGGTTTCCTCAATGATAGGGGTTCTGGTTTCCCGCTTGTCAAGTTCTTTGGCTAAGTGAGGTGGGTAGTTGCTCAAGTCAAATTCCTCATAATCATTCAGAATTGCATTGCAGTTAAAATGAGATGAGTCATAAGCAAACTTAGCGTTCATTAAGTTGACACGAGCGAAAAGCTCGGAAAGGACGGACATCTCGTGGTCAGTTAGAGGCGACACGACAGAGGAAGTGGCCCCCGGAACAGGCTCCAGGTTGTCACCATTCATGGGAGTGGGGGTGACCTTAGTGGACTCAGCCTCTGAATCAGCCACGACTTTGTGATAAAATAGTGGGAAGGGGACCTTGACTGGGACATCCGGAGTGTTAGGAGCTATGACAGACTCTAACTCCGACTCAGACTCAGACTCAGACCCTTCTTCACCTCCCTCCTTGAACATAGGGCCTTCTCCAGTTGTTATCTTGAGAATGCGGCCTTGGCGATCGGTCCACTTGACGGTCTTCCTCCAGCCCTGGGTAGCCTTCTCCGGGTCAGTATCGGAGATCAAGGCGGTTGGATCGAACTGGTTGTCTTTCAGGGCGATGTTGATAATGTCCTCATAGTCGAGGTGTTTGACGTTATCTTCCCCAAATAGGAGTGTGATAACTTGTCTGTCAAGGCATGGTGACGGTTTGGACTCAGTTGATGCAGCTTCGATGTTGTCAGGGATAAAGTAGCAGTCCTGGAAGACCTCCACTCCCGGGTATCTAGCCCTGGCCACAGAGTCATAGATTGGCTCCAGAAAGCCGTGGTAGAGTTCAGACTCTCCCTCGGGGACAAAGTATCCGTTGAGAGTCAGGTGGTAGGGACGGAGGATGACTCCGTGCTTCTTGCGTTTTCGGATTAGGAGGTTCATCTCCTGGATGTCTTCATTGGTAGGTTCGTATCCCAGCCCAAAGGGAATGTTGGGGACCTTAGCCTGTTTCAAGGGAGGCAATGGGTCCTTTAGTGGATTGAGCGCCAAACCCGGGAAATAACCCTGGCGCATCATGATACGGTTGATCGTGAGGTTGGTGAACGGGTCATACTCAGAGGTTGCCAATTCATCAGTTATGGCGTTCACGGCTTGGAAACCCCACATTTCATTGTCGTCCTCCTCAATGGCTTGGGAGGCTACCCCCCTTCTCATGACTGCTTTGATTAGGGAAGCGTGGATCGTGATCGTTTTCCCGTTGAAGGGGACCCTGATCTTTTGGTGGAGCGTTGATGTGACCGCCTTGACGGCGTGAATCCAGGGACGTCCCAGGAGCATGTTGAAGGACGCGTCGATGTCGACCACTTGAAAACTGGTTTGTCTTTCTAGTGGCCCGGTTGCGACGGCTAAAGTGACTAGCCCAGCGACCTTGCGACGAGTGCCGTCGTAGGCGCGTACTCCTTGATTCGTTGGGATTAAATTAGATTCCTTAATACCCAGCCTGTGGGCAGTTTTGAGAGGAATGACATTCACACCGGAACCGTCATCCACGAGGACCATTGGTATATTCTTTTCGAGGCATTGTACGGTGATGTACAGGGCCAGGTTATGATTGGCTCCGAACAGGGGGATATCCTCGTCGGAGAAGACGACCGGGTTGCTCATATCAGGGGTGTCTCTCATCATGTGTGCCACTATTTCTTCTGGGGAAGAGGTGGAGGGCACGGTTAATTTTCCCAAGGCCTGCAGTAAGGCCTGTCGATGCTCAAAAGACGTTGCGATCAGCTGCCAAATTGAGATTTCGGCTTTTACTTTCTGGAGCTGTTTTATGATTGAGTTCTCGGGAGCCTTTGGTTGAGTGTCCACTTCCAGGACGACTTGGTCATTCGTTGTTGGAACGACCGCTGGGTTGCTCGGATTCTGATAGGGACGTCCGGACCGGGTGAGATGTCCGATTTCCTTCGTCCGCTTTTCCTTCCCCGGAATGACATAGACATTCTCAACATCATCCCGCCATATTCCGTTAATTTCAGGGTCTCGAGGATAACTTGGAGGGGTATTCCTCGGTGGGTAGTTCTTGTGGGGGACATTTTTGTGAGGGCGATTTTTATGGGGGTAGTTATTTTGAGGTTAGTTATTTTGAAGGTGCTTTTCGTGAGGTCTATGCCAGAATGGTCGCGGGAGCACTCTATCCTGGGGCGGGTAGTTTTCAATGCTTGGGGAATTCTCCCTCGGACGCGGTGTTGGCGGATTGAAGATGAGTCGACGGTAGGCGTCGTCGAGTCGGGTGATTCTCTCAGAGAGGCTGGCTATGGTCTCTTCGACTTGCTGAAACATAGTGAGCATGGTGGCAGCACTGAACACAAACACTCCATCTGAAGGATCCTTTTCCAGAACATTCACCTCGTCGTCAATCGGCAAGATGAGATGAGAGCAGTCTAAGGTCGGCTCATCGTCAGAGATAGCGTGAAGTCCCAAGGGATTCGTCTTGTTGTTCGGCTTAGTTGGTGGGGGTATAGACAAATCTCCCTTCTCAATCATGTCTTGAATGAGGTGCTTGAGTTTGAAGCAATTTTCGGTATCATGCGCTTTCCCACGATGATACTGACAGTAGGCATTGGGGTTCCAAAATCGGGACTTCTTGGCGTCGGTCGGATCCAGGGTGGGTCTGATAGGTTGTAGCTTCCCTTGGTCCATGAGCCTTTTCAGGGCACTTGCATAAGTCGACCCTATGTTGGTGAACACTCTCTGGGGGCGCTCAGTTTTCTTGGCAGATGGTTCGACGAGGTTGACCTCATCAATCTTGTTTGTCTGACCGTAAGGGCGAGATCCGGTTGAGGTGGATTCTTGATAACCCCTGCCAGTGGTCTTTGCTAAGACACCCTTTCGGAGGTCGTCCTCAATACGTGTCCCCAGAATCTGCAAATCTTTAAAAGTTTTGATATTCTGATACCTCAGTAGGTTGGCATAAACCGAGCGGAGGTTGTTGACAAATTTTTCCACCAGATTTGATTCACTCGGTTTACTGACCAATCGAGTACTCACCCTCCTCCAACGGGTTAAGAACTAAGTGAACCCTTCCTTGTCATTTTGGGTTAGCACCTCGAGAGTACGGATGTTGGCCTGGATCTCGACATTGTCAGCATACTGTTTGGCAAACTCAACTGCGATCTCATCCCAAGTGGTAAGGTTTTTCGGATCCAAGGAGTAGTACCATTGGCGAGGAATCGGCTCCAAAGAGGATGGGAAGATCCTGGTAAAAAGCTCCTGTTTGACCCCCTTAATGGCCATGTAGTCTTTGAAAGCACAGATGTGGTTGAGTGGGTCCTCCACTCCCTTGAACTTAGGCACATCAGTCAGGGTGAAGTTGTCAGTTAACTGGTCCCCAACAGGTTCGAACCTTCGGTTGTTCTCAAGATGGATATTGTTACCCCGGGCTAGGAGCTGTTCTTCCAAGAGTTTCAGCCTCTTCTCAGTTTCAGTCAGAGGTGGGGTATTATGTTCCCCAATTTCCTTGTTCTCCAGGGTGTCGATACGGGTCTCGACGCGATCCAGGGTGACCTTAAGAGCGGTAAGCAGGCTGGCTAGCTGATCAGTTGTGACATCTTTGTTGTTATCATTGTTGTTGTGGTTGACAGACGAAGTTGAAGATGGGGCCATGGCTCTGAGGCAAAAAAACGGCTCACATTACAACTCAATCTGACACGGTTCCAAGACTGAAAGCAGACAACACAGAGGACGAGACAAAGATCGACTCAACAAGACGGGGTGGCCGTGTGTGGTTCCTCGGTGCTGACTCGATTTATGACGTGACGGTGTTTGACCGAACCTTTGACACGAGTCCAATCATGACGGCGTGAGTTCATTGGACGGGGGTCTCGTGGTGAGATGACTCATAAGTAAAGACCCATAAGTACGTTTGCTTTGACTCGATAGACATGAGGCGGAATTGGAATGGTGGACTGAAATTTTCGAAAATAGGAATTTCCAAAAAGATTCATTTGTCGCTTTAATGGGCGGCTTCCGAAGATAGAGATCCCCGCAAGTCGATCAGTTGAAAGGGTTGTCTTAAGTTTATTTGAAAAAGACGGTTTGAGTTTTAGTCGGCTCGGAAAACAGTGCGTCGTTCCCCAAGACGGTTTTTGAAATTCAAAATTGTATGTTTTGAAAATCGAGTTTGAAATGTTTGAAAAGGTCCCGGGGACGGTGCATGGTCCTCGGGATCCGAAAGTGTCTCTAGAAAAGGGTGTGTGCTTTTCTCGGGTTTTGAAAGAAAGCCATTGTCGGCGCGAAACGCGTTAAAATCCGTGTCTAGACGCGGCGATTATAACGGCGTGAAAAGGTGATTTGAAATGGTTATACAAAACCGGGTTTGAAAATCGTCATTACGACGGCCTAGAAAGGCGTGTTGCAATGGTTATACAAAACCGGGTTTGAAAATCGTTATTACGACGGCCTAGAAAGGCGTGTTGAAATGGTTGTACAAAAACGGCTTTGAAAATCGTCATTACGACGGCCTAGAAAGGCGTGTTGAAATGGTTATACAAAACCGGGTTTGAAAATCGTCATTATGACGACCTAGAAAGGCGTGTTGAAATGGTTATACAAAACCGGGTTTGAAAATCGTCATTACGACGGCCTAGAAAGGCATGCATCGGTCGGCGAAAGACCGAGGTTTGAAATGGCCATTATAACGGCGCGAAAAGGGTGTTTTTGAAAGTTGAAAATGACCAGAAGGACTTATGATCAGATAGCACATAAGCACTCACAGTTCATTATATTATGCATCATGCTGACACGAGTTTTGGTTTAGAAGGATGGGTTACACACCAAGCAATAAAACCCCGATTTGCGAGAGGGATACCAATCCAAACAAAATGTGTAAGGAGGGTGCCCTAGCCTCGTGCTCGAAAGTGATGAAAGCTCTTTGACGAAACCGAAATGTGTAACGTCAATGGTATGCTTGACTCAATCGGGATTCGAAACGCGGGGATGAGAAAACTCACGCCGACGAAATGAGCCAATTGGTCGAAAAAGGGTTAGGTTGTGGGCCCGGACAAGGAAACCCGACCGTGACCGTAATATCAATTAATGCATTCCAACCAAGACCTCGTTCGAGTCTCACCATCTAGGGATCACAAAGACGTAAGTGTCCTAGTTTTCCCCAGCGGAGTCGCCAATCTGTGGACATGGTCCACCTGCGTATGCCCAGCCGATCTGTGGATAATGACAGCGGTCTTTTTTGAAAGCCACCCTTGGCGGCGTAAAGGTGCTTTCGACCGGATCGTATTAGATCGGTCGGTTTCGTCTCGGTAAGGGTCTCGAAATGATTAGAGATGTTCGGAGTCGCCACCAAGCATTTGTGGGATGCCTGGAACCCGTTCGAATTCCACTTTATACCTCGGTCAAATCGAAGCACAAAGCAGCGTTTGACATAGGTACTAAAGATAAGGAAATCGTCCCTCTTTAGCATCCTATCTCTAGAATGACTCTCGTGCGCCCTGGATAAGGTCGTCCACTATCCAAAGTTTCTGAGTAAGAGGTGAAGGTACGTATTGGGAAGCCCTTTAATCAGACACCCAATCCCGCCCGCGTTTAGCGGCCTCTACTGATCGATCTTGGTTGGTTGAATGCAAAAGTTGATAAAACGGTTTAAATGCATGAATGCGCATCCAATGATTTAAACCTAATACGTGAGAGCTTTCTAAGTCGGTTGATTTAATCCAAGTATCAAGTATAAGGTGCCGAGTTGGATTAATGGTTGAATTGCATGCAAGACGGAAATTAAACATCCATTTACCATATTAGGTTTAGGGTGCATAACATGATCCATTTGTCTTAGTAAGGCATTTTGCAAATACGGTTTGAACAGTCATCTGATCCGTCCTATATCCGAGTTAACCGGAGTCGGGATCGTCCTAGACTAATCTTTGGAAGGGGCAGGCCCTGCACTGACGGCTATAAGAGGCGCGAGCCAGCCGGCGGTGTAAGGGGCCTCCCTCTGGTTTTGAAAATGAGAAATGGAGAGCCTGTTTAGGCGCAGGTTAGCCCACGGTTTATGTGCCGTGTTCTGACCTTTTAGAAAACGTTATAAAACGTGTTGAAAATGGGTATTTGAACCCGGTTTGATTTGAAAGGGTCGTTTAGACCGCATTTGTTGATTTGAAGAACTAGACTCGAATAATCATCATTATTTGATAATATTCGGTGTCGGGTTCGATTTGACAAACTTGACGTGAATAGTTTTGAAAAATGATTATGGACTAATTGTTTTAAGTCCATTTGAATGTAATTAGTCGATACTCGTCATCGTACCCGGGTTAAAATCCGGCATGGTATGTAGAACCAAGGATGATTTTGTGTTGGTGACTAACATGTTTGTTTGGAAATGTAAAGAAATGAAATAAAAGGCTTTAAAATACCTTCTAAATGTCATTAACCAAATATTATCACCGAAACACGGATTTAACCGTCATGGTATGAAGAACCAAGGGTGAAAAATGCTTTATGGTTAAAACATGTGAAATGAAACAAAAAGGTTTCGAAAATACTTGAAATGGTAAAAACCGATTACAAATATGAAAAATGGATTAAGGGAAATGACGAGAATAAACACGGTTGATTTCTGGTCTGTATACCCCATTTAGGCGCGAGCCAGTTGGCGACCTAAGGGGCTTCTGCCTCAGACCAAAAATCAGTTTTGGCTCGTTTATTCCATGTTTTGGTTCATGTTTTAGCATGTTAGAGTCATGAAACAAATGAAAACATAATAAAAGAGGATTTTTACACCCTCATACTTACATGTTTGGTTATGGCGAGTGACCGACGTAAGTGTAACAACTCGTTTGATCGGGAAAAACTTGGTTTAAAACCGTTTTGGTAAGTAAAAGAGTGTTTTTAAAAGTTTAGTGATGGTGTAGTGGTCGAAGTGGTCGGTCAAGTGGTTTAATGCACTATGACGGTACCAAACAATGTGTAAGGCTCGTGTTTACGATCGGTAGGTCGTAAATACGCGTCGGATTGTGACTTTAGAAGTCGAGTCGAGAATTTTAAGGGGGAAAAGAGGGGGCGGACACTCGCGTAACTCTCAAATGGGTGGCATTTGAGGGGTATTTATAGGAGAATGAGTGGTTGTGTGAGTTTTGAGCGACGTGGCCACCTGGGCTGCTCAAAGAGGCGCGAGCCACGTCGCGGGTCTTCGAGTTGTGTTGTCGCTTTCACAACAAACGCAATCATGATTTGTTCTATCCTAGGATTTGTAGTCATATGTTTGGTACTTGACCATTCATAAATCCGGTAAATCTTAGCATAGAAGGTTTGAAATGTTTGCTTTTTGTGGTTGACTCGGTTTGACTCGTTGTTGGAATCGGGATTTGAATTTTTGAGTCCGTTTTTGGTCCGGTGTCGGTTTTGACTCTAGTTAGTGTCTTTGCGACCCCGTCGTCGTGCATTAAACACTCCAGGTATTTTTTAAATGTTTTGAAATGTTTTATTTTTGAAATCGTTTTAAGTTTTCCGACGTAAAGTTGTACACAAACTGTCGATCAAACGCCGCGATTCCAAAACATGTTGTAGTCCGATAATCATCGGGTGTTTGTTGGAGTCTCAGCAGATACCAGGTACCTACAGGTGTACTCCTACTTTCTGGGCCTCGCGCTCAAGAGGACGAAGCCGGTGGAGAAGGCCTATCCCGTTGTGAGGGATTGAGTGATGTGCCGCATGAGGAGTCGGCGTTCCTTCCACGACGTCTGTCGGCGGGAGGTGAACGCTCTTCAGCTGGACGGCGTGAGTATTCCGCTTTACATTTGTTCGTTTTACTTTCTCTTACTTTTAGAACTGATCATAAGAATGACCCTTTGTTTGCTTCTTCTATTGGGTGCCCAGGCCTTGGGAGGAGTACGTTGGCGCTCCTCCTTTCGTGGCTGAGGTCCTTCGACCTTGGAGCTCGAGCCGGCTGCTGCTGAGGACGTCGATGGGTCATGTGTGGTACTTGGGTGAGCGCTTGGCTCGTCAGTGCTCTCGGGACGTCTTGACGATTCCCATCGATCCTCCTCGGACGATGTTTAGGGAGCCTTCTGAGGCTAAGAGGGAGGCTGACTTGGTTGGCGTCGGTGGCGACGCCCTCCTTCTTTCTGGCGAGGACTACTCGGCGTTCCTCTACTGGAGGTTGGCGTACTGGCCGGTTGTGGTAAGTGCTTTATCCTCTTTCATTTTTGATTGTTTGAGAATACGATGAAAGATCATCGGTTAACGAAAATAATTTGACTTTGCAGGAGGTCGAGGCGGCGGGCATCGAGCCCCCAGAGAACCCCGAGACCCTTGAGTGCACCGACACGACGGGGATGACGACGATCTCTGAGCTACGTGACTTTAACGTGGCGGTGAGAGATACTGCCTTGGACGAGTGGCAGCATCTGATTCGGAGGGTGAGTCTTCTAACTTGTATAATTTTGTGTAAGAACACGTTTGCTTGAGTTTATCCAATCGCTAAGAATTTTCCTTTGAAGTGCAGGTTGCGCCATCCCGGTTCATGGCTTTGTGGAGGGTAGCCAATCGGGTACGGGCTACTGCCGTCGAGGCACTTGCTGGCGGGCGAGGACGTCAGGTATGAACCTTCCGTTTACTTCATTTTTGAATTTTCTAATCTTCCTTTACGCTTGAAATGATTGACATAAGCCAGTTTTGTTGTTTCCAGAGGAAGTGTGAGCTGGAGCGAGAGCTTGCCCAGTCCCGAGAGGAGACAGCTCGCCTGCTGAGGGAGCTCGAGGTCCGCGACGCCGAGGTTGCTGCTCTCGACGCGAGAGTTGCTGAGCTGGACGGCGACCTGCAGTAGCTTCCGTGTTGCTTCTTGTTTTTTGGTTGTATTTTTGTACATTTATACATTTTAGGACCCACTTTTGGACATTTGGATCTTATTTTGGGGCTCGAGACCCCAGTTTGGTGTACATATCCCTTTTTGTTGTATATATGATGGCCTGAGTGCCTTTGCTGCTGGGTTTCTTTGTTTGTACTTGCAGGTTAGCTTTGAACAGGTTTGGTAGATGACGGTTTGCGCCGTCATGCTGCCGAAATTTACACATAGAACATGTATTTGTACATATGGCCTAAATTAACGCAAAACAATGACTTGAAAATTCAAGAAAACTGGACCGGAAATGAAAATGCAAAAATTTGAAATGCAAAAAATTGGACCGGAAATAAAAATGCAAAAATTTGGTCGGAAATGACCGGACGGTAGGGAGGGTTACTCCCTAAAAAAAGAAAAAATAAAAAACATATAAGTTTGAAATGTGATGTGGAAGGAGAGTGAAATGATTCCCCAAAAAAGAAAATTAAAAAAGAAATGTATAAGTGTGCTAAAATAACGATAATGTCGATATCGTCTCGAAATGCGTGCCCACGAATTTAAGAAACACGAAACATGGACACTTGTCGTATTTACCAAAATAATAACCGTATGAATAGGAAATTTTTCGTTGAGGAATTTAGGAAAGACCCAACGCGGAAAACCACCGCGGAAAACCACAGAAAGAAGGCTGAGGATGAGGCGCAGCAAGAGCTGCGTCCCTTCGAAGAGGCGCAGCACCTGCTGCGCCTGTTCCCCAGTGCGTCCGTCCTGACGGATTTTCGGAAACAGCTTTTATTATAAATAGAGACGTCGAGGGAGGTTTTATTCATATAATTCTTCCGTCTTTCTTCGTCTTATTACACAAATCTCCCAAAATAAGCATACATCATGAATACTCTTGAGATTCGTCTAAAAGAATGGACAAATGAGTTCTCCAATGTGGAGAAACACGACATGGGTGCTTATAATTTTGGATCGCTTTTGAGCTTGAAGTTGATCAAGGTAGTCAAACCATTCCCAGATGCTTGTCTTGACTATTGGGACCGGAATTATCATGTATTTGCCTTCCCTGGAGGCGACATTTGCCCATTTCCCGAGAAGATTGTTGCGATTGGTGGTTGGGACCCGGAACATTTGCCTGCTATTCCCTTCACTTCTCAAGGGTATAAGAACAAGTTTAGAGACTTGCTTGGATTGGCCAGAGTTGATGTTGACCGTCTTGTGACTTCTAAAGGAGTGCGAATGTTGGATTTCATCGATCGATTTATTAATAGGGCTAATCCCACTGTCTCTTATGTTTCGAGGCGAAGGGCATTCGGATTTTGCCTATTACATGTGTATGTCCTTCAAGGGCATGTTGATGAGGATATGAGAGGCGACCCTCGTCTCTTGAGCTTGATTGAGCAAATGGAGCTGCGCAGGAGCCCAGCTTGTCTGTATTTAGAAGAGATCCTATTGGACTTGGATAACAGGAAAGCCAATCGCGACCTACCTTATCTGGGAAGTCCCATTATATTGCAGGTAAAAGAACTCTTTTCTTTTTTTTTTCTCTCACTTTTTCGGTTTTTTCTTTTTTTTTTTCGTTTTTTTTTCGTTTTTAATACCTGCTTTTGGTAGGTCTGGCTTATGGAGCGTCTTCGATTGATCGAGCCCCCAGTTAATGTTCCTGCTTATCATGCTCGCTCAATTGCAATGAGCACCAGGCTTTACATGGTGGACTTCACTCGAGTTTGCAATTACTGGGAGAATAAATTGAAGAGTGAAGATGGCCCCTTAATCAGATCGACCGTACCATGGTGGCATCTCAAATCTCTCACTGGAGTATCTTCCTTGGACCCTACCCGTTCTTTTCGCATTCCTGACTTGGAGTTTATGATATGCATTTTCCCGGAGAGGTTGATGAGGCAGGTTGGATTGAAGCAAAGGATCCCGACGCTTGACAGTGTCCTGCAGACTGCCGTGGCGCTTACTACCGAGAGTCGAAGGGAATGGGCCATCAAATGAGCTCAGAGGAATATTTGGTTCTTGAATTCTTCTGTCAGTGCTCTATGGGTGTCAGATTCCTGTCTGCGGTGGAGGAAAGCTACTACTCCGGAGGAGCGTTAGAGGTTGAGGAAACGTGAACCTGTTGACTACAAGGTTCACGAGGTGTAAAAGGAGAAGGAGAAGCATCTGACTGAGGGAGAGGAAGAAGTCGGGTTTCGAGTTGTTCATCCTTCGAAGAAACCGAAGACTTCTCCTACCGTTGAGATGGTGGTTGACAAAAATGGTAAAGTAAGACCACGAGAGAGACCCTTGGTGATTAGGTCGGAAGTGGCGCAAGAGCGTCCGGCTCGAGGTCGGGACAAGAAGTATGATAGAAATGACAAAGGCAAAGGGAAAATGGAAGAGTAGCCTAAGTCTTTATTATTTATTATTATTATTATTATTGTTGTAATAAGAAGGTGGGGGTTTTTCTAATCCTAGCCTATTTATTTTTATTATTATTATGTAACGTACTATTATTATTAATGAAATAAAAAAGGTTAATTGGTTATGAAACCGTCGTGATTTTCTTTTCATTATTCTTGTCGAATTTCAAGTGCATTTGCAAATGTCCTTCTATTTACATTTAAAGTAATTAAATGGGCTGTATCCCGTGAAGGATTGCCTACGTATTCATTAAAAAATGAAATCAAACCCTTGCGCGTAGTTCGAGTAAATGTAAAAGAATAATTGTTCTAAGCAGGAGCTTGTAGTGAACTTAGAAAATAATCATGAGCTTTACTTACTCCTAAAATGCAATTTAGTTTATTTGATGATATGAGAATGACAAAATGTCTAAGTGCAAGAGCAAGATGACATTAGCTTGATTCAGCTTGGCCAGGGGCCGTTTATTTCGTGCCACAAGAGCAACACGTGAGGTTACACGAGGCGCGTTTTTGCTCCTATACTAGGCATAGTAACGTTTTAATTGGTCAAGGTTTGTTGGGTTGGCAAATTCGTTCCCATCTAGGTCTGTGATCCTAACCGCACCCCCCGGAAGTATGGACTTGACTAGGAATGGCCCGGCCCAATTGGGTTTAAATTTTACTCGTGGGTCGACAGGTAAAAGAGCCCTGATTGATTTGAGGACCAAGTCTCCTTCCTTGATGTTCCTTGGCTTGACCCTTTTGTTGAAGGCTCGTTTGATACGCGCCTGATACGTTTGCACGTTATGTAATGCACGTAACCTTCGTTCATCCAGGAGGATGAGTTCTTCATATCTATCCCTCTTCCAAGATCCCTTAATTTGATTGATGATCAAAGAGGAATCCCCATGTACTCGAAGATTCTTGATGCCTAAACTTACTGCCACTTGCAATCCAATGAGACGGGCTTCGTATTCTGCAACGTTATTTGTCACATCGAAGTCGAGTTTGACAGAGATTGGTGTATGCTCGCCTTCAGGAGAAATGAGCAACACTCATATTCCAAATCCTCTTAAATTCGATGCCCCATCAAAATAGAGGTCCCAGGATTCTACATCCGTCTGGAGTATATCCTCATCCGGAAACGACCAGGTGTCTATCGTTTGTGTATCATTGATGGGATTTTCTGCGAAGAATTCGGCAACGGCGCGCCCCTTTATGACTTTCAAAGGCACATACTTGACTTCGAACTCTGAGAGCATCAAAGTCCATCTCGCTAAACGTCCATTGAGAACGGGTTTCTCGAAGAGGTATTTAACAGGATCCATTTTGGAGAATATTTTGACGGAGTAGCTAAGCATATAATGGTGTAGCTTCTTCGTTGCCCACACAAGAGCGAGGTATGTCTTCTCGAGTGGTGTGTATTTGCACTCGTACTCCAAGAACTTCTTACTAAGGTAGTAGATGGCTCTTTCTTCTTTTCCAACAGTTTGAGCTAGCATGGCGCCCATGGCCGTTTCGGTTACCGTGAGATATAAACCAAGAGGTTGATCTCGTTGAGGTGGCATGAGCACTGGCGGTTTGGCTAGTATTTCCTTGATTCGATCGAAAGCCTTCTGACAGTCATCATCCCACATAGTGTGATCTGTTTTCTTTAACTTCTTGAATATAGGTTTGCATATCATGGTGAGTTTCGATATGAATCGACTTATGTATTGTACCTTGCCTAGGAATCCCTTAACTTCTTTCTCTGTTTGAGGTTGCGGCATTTAGATTAGAGCTTTGATCTTGGAAGGGTCTATTTCTATACCTCGTTGGCTAACAATGTATCCTAGGAGTTTGCCAGATGTTACTCCGAATGCGCATTTCTGAGGATTGAGCCTCATGTTGTACTTCCGTAGCCTTGAGAAGAATTTGCGAAGGTTCGCAATGTGTCCCTCTATTTTCTTGGACTTGACAATCATGTCATCTGCGTATACCTCAACTTCTGTATGCATCATGTCATGTAAGAGTGTAGTTGCGGTGCATTGGTATGTAGCTCCGGCGTTGATTAACCCAAATGGCATGACCGTGTAGCAATAGGTTCCCCATTGAGTGACAAAGGCGGTATTATGCATGTCTTCTAAGGCCATCTTGATCTGGTTATATCCTGCGTATCCGTCCATGAAGGATAGCAATGCGTGATCCGCCGTATTATCCACTAATATGTCGATATGTGGTAGAGGAAAGTCGTCTTTAGGACTTGCTTTGTTTAAGTCTCTAAAGTCAACACAAACACGGATTCTCCCATCCTTTTTGGGTACGGGTACTATGTTAGCTACCCAGTCTGAGTACTCGGGAACTTTGATGAACCCGGATTTGAATTGTTTATCGACTTCTTCTTTGATCTTGAGAGCTCATTCTGTCCTCATTCGTCGAAGCTTCTGTTTCACGGGTTTGAAACCTGGTTTGATTGGGATTCTATGCTCTGCAATGTCCCTGTCGATCCCTGGCATATCTTTGTAGGACCAAGCAAAAACGTCTTTGAACTCGTGTATGAGGTCTATGAAATTGGCCCTTTCGGTGGGGCTCAAGGTTGTCCCTATCCTAAGTTCTTGGGGTTCTAGTTCAGTTCCTACGTTGATGGGTTCAGTATTCTCTATTACTGGTCCCCCTTCCCCCTCTTGTAGTATTTCTTTGGCTATGTAGGGAGGTATTTCGATTGAGTCTGGGTCATTCTCATTATCATCGTAAACAGAATTGCATTCAAGATAAAACGAAGAGTAAGCAGAACCTGATTTATTCATATTAAGATTTGAGAAAATTTGAAACAAAGAAGCCATCTGATCTGTGGTCAGTGGCGGTAAAGGGACAGCGGTTGGGACATTTCCCGAACTACTGTTGCTATTTGACACTAAGCTAGGAGAAATGAGGGGAGTGGGAATGACGACAGGAGGAGACTCTCTAGGAACTTCTCTAGACTCCGACTCTGATTCTGACTCGAATTCATCGTCTTCTGGTTCTCCTTTGAACATCTCTCCTTCTTCAGTAGTGAGCTTGAAGAGTATTCCTTGATTGTTTGTCCACTTGATCGATTTTCTCCATCCTTTCTGCTGAATGGTGTTAGTTTCTGTGATTAACGCGGTAGGGTTGAAGTGATCGGCTTGAAGTATCATGGTAATGATCCCATCCTGCGCGGCTCTAACGAATCGATCTTCTCCAAATAGTAAACTCACGGCTTGTTCGTCTAGGCAAGGTGCTTGACGAGTCTTGATGGTAGGAACCGTTTCTGGAGGAATGAAGTAGCAATCGTGAAAGATCTCGATTCCGGCTAGCTTCCTTTCGAGATAGTGCCAAGGTTCGGGAAATCCGTGAAAGAGTTCTTGACTTCCTTCCCTAACGAAGTATCCATTTAGGGTAGAGAGATAGGGTCGCATTTGGATTCCCACATTCTTACGGTTTTGAAATTGAGCGAGCATCTCGAGGACTTCCTCTTTGGTGGATTTGTATCCTAGTCCAAGGGGTATTCTTTGTGAATTACCCTCTTTGTAGGGTGCAAAGGTGTTTCTTCGGATAGGATTCAAAGGCATTCCCGGGAAGTATCCCTGGGTTTTGAGTATGTGGTTGACCACTAAGTTAGAGTAGGGATTAAAGTATAATGGTGCCAACTCACTCTCTATGACATTTATGATATGGAAGCCCCCAAGTTCATGTACTGGATCTGCAAGGACTTGATTACTTGACTTCTTTTCGATTATTGCCTTGATGGGCGACGAAGTGATCGTCACCACCTTACCATTTAGTGGGATTTTGATTTTCTGGTGGAGTGTGGATGTTACCGCTTTGGAAGCATGAATCCAGGGTCTTCCTAGAAGTATGTTAAAGGATGCCTCAATGTCCACTATTTGAAAGTTGACATTTCGCTCAATCGGCCTTGTGGCTATGGTTAGGTCAACAAGTCCTACCACCTTTCGTCGTGTACCATCATATGCGCGAACACCTTGGTTGGTAGGGGTCCAATCCGATTCTTTCATGCCCAATTTGTATGCCGTTTTCAAGGGTATGACATTGACTGCGGAGCCATCATCTACCAAAGTCATTGACACATTCTTCTTTAAGCAAATGACGGTGATATAAAAAGCCAAGTTATGACTAGCACCGAAAGGTGGCAAATCCTCATCCGAGAAAGTAATAGGATTACTTAGATTTGGTGATTCTTGGAAGACCAAGTTGACCACATCGTCGGGTGTGGAGTTATGTGCCACATTTAGTTTGGCCAAAACTTGCAGTAAAGCTTGGCGATGTGGAAATGAGCTTGCCACTAGTTGCCAGACTGAAAGATCAGCCTTTGTCTTCTATAGTTGCTTTAGCAAATGGTCGGTAGAGCCTTCTTCGTTATCATTTGGTACGACTACATTGGTTGGACTGTTTGCTATGGGACTATTTTGAGAGGTGTTTTGGTATGGGCGCCCTGAACGAGTGAGGTGATCTACATCTTGATCTTCACAATTTTGGACTATTTCCTCACTGACTTTGACTAAGTAGTGTTCAGTGAGATACTCGTCTTCATCATCATCGGCCCATATTCCGTTGACAGTAGCAAGCTCTCTCATTCTCATGATTTCAGCCTCTAAATGGATAATTTGGTCGACTAGTTCATCAACCATGGCTACTACTTCTTGCATTGTAGTGTTTTGAGAGAAGACTAGTGGTGCACGTTTTTTAGGTGTGGCGTCATGACCACGTAAGGTTGCCACTGCACTCTTTAGTTCCACGACTTGCCTATCCACACTTTTTGCCCATGCGATGAAATCAGTGATGGTTGGAGAAATGGTGAAGTTGTTCCCTTCATTTTCTATTGCATGAACTTCATTTTCGACTGGATAAATGAGATGTGAACAATCTATGGTAGATTCTTCACTTGTAATCACTAGAATTCCAAGAGGATTCTGAGTGTTATTAGGTTTACCCCCAGGTGGTATTGGTAGACGATCGTCTTCAATCATATCTTGGAGTACATTTTTCAATTTGTAGCATTTTTCTGTATCATGTCCCTTACCTCTATGGTATTCGCAGTATGAATTTTCATCCCAAAATTTGGATTTCTTTTCTGGTTCGGGTGTAGGGCCTATGGGTTGAAGTTTACCCAGTTTCATCAACCTTTTCAGAGCGTTGAAATATGTGTCCCCTAGATTTGTGAATTTCCTTGGAGGGGTACTCTTCTTAGATGGCTCGAGGAGGTTAACTTCATCAGTCTTGCTAGCAGAGCCGTAAGAACGACTTGTTGAGCCTTGATATCCACGACCTATCGTTTTGGACAATAACCCTTTACGGATGTCATCTTCGATCCTTGTTCCTAGTACGGTCAAATCTTTGAAGGTCTTGATGTTTTGATACCTCAAATGATTTGCATAAATGGGCTTTAGGTTGTCCACGAATTTCTCTACGAGGGTGGCTTCATCCGGACGTTCAACAAGTTGAGTACTAATCTTCCTCCACCGACTTAGGAAGTCGGTGAAACCTTCTTTGTCATTTTGGGTAAGAACCTCTAAAGTGCGCATGTTGACTTGGATTTCAGCATTATCCGCATACTGTTGAGCAAACTCGATTGCGGCATCATCCCAAGTAGCGATTTTCTTGTGTTCAAGCAAATAGAACCATTATTTTGGGATGGTGTCAAGAGATGAAGGAAAGATCCTTAAGAACATCTCGGGTTTAATGCCTTTGATAGACATGTAATCCTTGAAAGTACGGATATGGTTCAAAGGGTTTTCGTGCCCCTTTAATTTAGGGATATTCGTCATGTTGAAGTTGGTTGGCAACTTGGAACTCACATCCTCATATTTGCGATTGTTCTCCCTATAAATGTCATCCCCTTTGAGATACATCAATTGTTCCTCCAAGTATTGGAGTCGTTTCTCAGCTGCAGTCATACCTATGGGAGGGTTTTCGTCACTGAAGTTGTTCACGAAGTCATCGACTATTTCACTTTCTCGAGGAGGCATCCTCGTTTCTACGACATATATTCGGCCCTCAATGGTGTCAAGGCGATCATACACTTGGTCTTCAGTAACTTGGAGACGAGCTAGCGCGGCTAGGATTTGATCATTACCATTCTGGTGTTGGTTAAAGTTCGCGTCGCTTGTTTCAGGCATCTTGGGAACTGGATAAGAGATCGACGACGAATCAAAACACGATCGACCATTCTAGCACACTTACTTGAAAAGAAATGTTTTGACTCGTGAAGTGGGAGTGTGCCACTTGTGTCAAGTGAGTTTTGTGGAAATGACAAAGTTTAAAAAATGTTGGTCCTAGTCAACTTTAGTGTAGTTGTAGGAGTGGACTCGAAGTGAAGTTTTGAAATGGGTTTTGAGGCCCGAATTTTGACTCGACAATTGGACAGAGTTTCGGCTTGTTTTGCTCTAATATTAGGCCTACACTTTAAAATTTTACATTTTGAAGAAGGATTTTGATTTTACAAAAATCGTCATGGTTTTGTTTAGAAAATGGTGATCACATATGGTGAAAACAATATACAAGCATTATAATAGGATGCTGAGTGCATTTAGAAGGGTTTTGGTTTAAAGGGTGGGTTGCCATACCGAACAATCAAACCCGAAGTCTGTGGAGAGGCTCGTACCAAACAAGAGTAAGGCCGATTCCTAGTCCATTTCCTCAAGTAGTGAAAGTCCTTGATACAAACAAGAGTAAGTACCATGGTATGGATGGCGTCAATCGCTATCCATCCTTAGGCCCAAATAAGAATTAGGACCGTTTAGACGGGACGATTGGTCGAATGGGTTGGGTTGGGCCTAAGAAGGCCGAATAAAACGATCTAGGAAGACCGAGTTATGAAAAACCGACAATTGACTTGTACAAACTATTCCCTAACCTTGTTCAAGTTTCACCCTTTTGGCTACACGTAAGTGTATTATCCCCAGTGGAGTCGCCAAACTGTGGACGCGGGAACACGGGGGCGCTTGGGGGAGAACAAGCGTTTGCATTTGTGGAGTCGCCACCAATTTATTGTGGAAAATTGGAAACCGTTCGAATACCTCGTGCCATGTCAAGACACAAAGTAGTGACATGAACACCAAGAACTCGTTACCCTTAGCATTCTATGTCTAGAATGACTCTCGTGGATGCCAATGAACACGGATGTTCACAGAGATCTGGAGTAAGGGGTGAGGGCACGTATTAGGAAGCTCTTTTGATCGAACACCTAATCCCGCCCGCCTCGATAGCGGCCTCTACTAATGATTAGGGAAAATGGTATATACTTGATATATTGTCGATTATATGCATATGTGAGATCCCTGAAAAAATCTCCTTTTTGAAAATATAGTAAATAGGTGGAGTCGCCAGTAGGTTTTATAAAAAACATACAAAAATAAAGTTAACGGAAAAGGCCCCTTTTGATCCCTGGAATGGGGACTGATCCGTCACTCCGGTCTGAACCAAAGATTGCGGATTCGGGGGTAAAGGTACGATCAGGGAAGGTGTTAGGCACCCGGATCGCCCATCAAACTGACGGCCTCTACTATTTATTTGTAATATTATATATTTGACGAAAATAAGACAGAGAAAAGAAAGTTAGTAACAAACTTTATACAATTATTTACACTGACAAATTAATAGGCTAGTTAAGATAATAAAATAGAAAAAATAAATAAAAGGTAAAATAAAGATTTAAAGAAAAAGAAAGAGTAAAGAAAAAACTTGTTTGATGTCGGTACCCTCAGGCCTATGTGGATGTTGACTATTAATGAATTTCGACTTTGTCGTTAATTAACGGCTCTTATGCGCTTATATGAACTAGGATGATTTATTTGTATGATTTGATTTGAAACTGGGATAATATGTTTGAGACGGATGATTTGTGAAGGTATTGAATTTATGGGACTGATTTGATCTTGGTTGTCGGTATTATTTTGTGCTTCGTCTGTCCGTCTCCCCTTTCTGTCTCGTCTTAACAAGAATATTTATAGTAATGTGCTAATCGGAGTTCGAGAGAAATTGGAATTGCCTAGAGATAGATTTTCAGCCTGGCCAAATTAATCTTTTACTAATCCACTTTCTAATAGGGGTAAGGAATTGTGTTAATTTTTACGAGACTCCTTATGGACAAATACATCTTCCCCTTTTCTACTCCTAACTAATTTTGTCTGGCACTTTTCATGGTCTTTGGTCAGTGGATAATTACGCTTAACACCATTTTAATTTCCTCATGCTAATCCATGTAGTCTCACTCATTTACCATTATATTATTTGGATCGGCTAATGGGCTAATAATTAATAAAATGGGTTGACGAAATGAATGGAATATGTGGCAGGCTCAAGATGGTTTTTGGGCTATTTTAAGTAATTTCTCGGTAGATAAGCGTAAAGAGCCTTTAATTATAACATTGTCAATTTTCATTTAGTCATTAGATTTGAGCCTCATCATCGGGTACCCTTAAGGCTAGGTAGACATTTTGAGGTGTCTACAGAAGCCCCCACTTTGACCGAGTCTGAGTAAGACGAAGGTCAAAGTAGTCCGGTCGGGACAGATAAAGGATAAGAAATGTACCTGGGCCTCTTATATTACCTGTCTGGAGTAGCTGCGATCTGGAACTGGCTTAGCAAAACTTTGTTTTACTAATCTGGAACTGGTATAGCCAAACTTTGTTCAGCTTGTCTGGAACTAGCATGACAAAACTTTGTTTTGTCAATCTGGAATGGAGTTGGTAAAACTTTGTTTCACCAATCTGGCGTGGCAAAACTTTGTTTCGCCGGTCTGGAATCTGGTAAAGCAAAACTTTGTTTTGCTGGTCTGGAATCTGGAATAGCCAAACTTTGTTCAGCTTAAAGGTGAGATCGTGAAATCTGATTTCCCGAACTCGGTTGCGTATAAGGGCCCGCCGACCAAGGGATGCTTCTTAGTTTTGCAGGTGAACAAAACGTGAAATTGTTTAGCTTCGCAGGTGAACGAAGCTGGACTGGTTAGTTTCGCAGGTGAACGAAACTGGATTGCTTTGCAGGTGAACAAAGCTGGATTATTCCGCAGGTGAACGGAATGAGATTGCTTAGTTTCGCAGGTGAACAAAGCTGGATTATTCCGCAGGTGAACGGAACTGGATTGCTTTGCAGGTGAACAAAGCTGGATTATTCCGCAGGTGAACGGAATGAGATTGCTTAGCTTCGCAGGTGAACGAAACCGGATTTGCTTAACTTCGCAGGTGAACGAAGCTGGATTAGAACACAAAATTTGATTTTATGAACTAGGACGCGTGTCAGAGCCCGCCGACCAAGGTATTTCAAAATTTTATTTTGAAAAAGGATTGATAAGATCGTAAAATTTTATTTTACAAACTTAGATGCGTGTTAGAGCCCGCCGACCGATAAGTTTGAAAATTGCAAAATTTTATTTCGCAAAAAGAGCAAGTTCAGAAAATTTTATTTTAAGAACTTAAATGCATGTCAGGGCCTGCCGACCAAATGATTTGAAAATTTCATTTTGAAATAGATTTGAAAATCGTAAAATTTTATTTCACGAAATGGGCTGAAGAGTTGCAAAATTTTATTTCACATAATAGAGAGGCCAAATTTTATTTTACAAGAGCGGGTTTAAAATCGAGCGAGACCGGACACTTAAATACGCTTAATTAAAAGACGGGTGAGAAATTGAAGCGGACCATTTTATTGACTTGTATGAGCAGTCCTACAATTGATTTTTCAAGAATTGTCTTCTCAAAAAGATTAGAAGAGGAAGAATCTTATCTTGTTTCCTGGAGAATGGAGAGTCATCCAACCGACAAAGCTTTCCATTTTGCGCCTTAATTTTTCCCTCCAATTAAATGCATTTCTAATTGATTTTGAATTCCTCCATTTTCGATCTATGAAGTTCCAAGCAACCAATCGTATCGTCCTGATGTGGGACGAACTCGATGAGCGATTGCGCCCGTCGTGGTTGTCATTCAAGCGCTTGATTGGCAACAAGATGGTCGGTGTCGGAGCACCGTTGACCTGGCTCCTGATATAGAAGGAAATCCGCGGAGGTGTGCCGCCATTCGAGCCCCCGATTAGCGACCGGATGACTGATTACGGAGTGCCATAGACGCAAGTGTGTCTTTTTTTTTTGTCGATTGATTTTCAATTAATGCTCTTTAAATGATTATCTTCAAATTTTCCATTAATTTTCAAGCATAATATCCTGATATGGGACATAATTGACAGTTGATGTGCCGCCATAGCCATCGTCCCGAGCCCCGATTCGCGACGAGTTGATTGATAAAGAGCATCGTCGAATCCTTTGAGCCGTCCTAGCCATCATTAATCGAGCATCAACAAAACCGCAGGTCGTGATTTTTGACCTGATTTCGCATTCTTGCATTCAAGCTCCAAATCAGATCGTAAGTATTCGTCTCTTTATTGTGACTTCAAATTCATGCTTTTTTTCGTTCCGTATTTTCACCTTTGGTCAAGTCGTATGCTTGATGATTGAACTGATAATTTTACTGGTCTCGCGAATCAAGTCGTGTGCCTGACTCAATTGATGGCGCAATTGTGACATTAATGCCAAGCTTGACTGATAATATGATTGAACTGAAATTATGCTTTTTTTTTCCTCCTAAATCAAGTGGTGTGCTTGAGTGTTTACAATACAACTACCTCAACAATATGATCATGATTTTGATGATGATGATGATGATGCATGATAACATATGATGCTGACGATGTATATACTACTGACGATTTTAACGTGCTTGAGACAACAAGTACCACACTAGCCAACTGACGATGCATTATATCTAAAATAGACTATAGAAACGTGATACATCCATTACTAGTCCTGTTAAATTTTTTTTTTCTAAAAAAAAAACGTGTTATTGAGCATGATCTGGGACAGGGACGGAGTATTCTAGTTCTAGCTGCTTAGGTGTTGTGCCTATTGAACCGTCATTGCTTTGTAAGTCCTTATAACTTTTTTTTGGTCAGGGCTATCGTCTAAATGTAGTCAAACATATGCGCTTAGTGTTTCCATATGCCCCTGGTCTGACTCTTCACTCTGTTTTGTGGTAGCCCCCTGTTCAGGTATTTTCTTTTTCCCTTTTTTTTTCCTTCGACTTGGTGTGGGTCGTGATTGTCCCCATGTTACATCAGGTATTTTTCCGTGTCAGTCACGCAACAGTCACTTAGCTAGCACACCTGTTTTCTTCTCCTTTTTTTCTTTTTTTTTCTCTTCCGACCTAGTATGGGTCATGATTGTGCCAATTTTTTTTTTTATTATTTATTTTTTGGATTTTGAGATTCATTTTATAAAATGAGTTTTGCCCTCTTTACATTAACAAGCTCGGCTAATTACCTAAAACTAATACTATAGAAATAAAATACTTTTGTGACCGTATAAGTGTAGTGTACATCCACCGAATTCTTAGATGCTAAACGAGGGTGATAGATGGAATGGAGTGGAAGGGTCTATGGTGTTAGAAGACACTGGAGATCTGTGTGCCTCTCTCACTCACCTAAATGAATGAAAGGATCGTCCCAAAAGGTATGGAGACAATGTAACTGTGGAATTGACTCGTCTGAGAAATGAAAAAGTGACTACTCTGCAATTTGATTGCAAATTTGACTGGAATTGTTTTTTTTTTTTTTTTTCTGGAACTTTTTTTTTGTCTCTTTTTTTCTTTTTTGACTGGAACTTTTTTTTTTTGTCTTTTGAATTTTTTCTCTTTTTGACTGGAACTTTCTTTTTTGTCTTTTGAATTTTTTCTCTTTTTGACTCGAACTTTTTTTTTTTTTGTCTTTGAATTTTTGAGATTTTTGACATTGGAGTTGATTGTGAATTTGACTGGAATTTTTGTTTACTTATGAATTTTTTGAGTCTTTTGACACTGGAGTTGTATCTATTTGAGATCATAACTTTTCTCTTTGAATATTTGAGAGTCTTGAAACTTGATATGGATATGTTTGAGCTTGCATAGGTACTTAGACTCACATCGTAAGTTCATTATAAGGGACTTGTGGTCACCTATCTTGTTTTAATAGCACGGAGTGTGCGCTCCCGTATTTCATTTGGTGAGTTTGGGCACAAGTGTATGAGTTTGTGCTCATCCGAGATATGAGAAATTGGCAAATTTGGTAAAGAGAGAGTTGTGCTCATTTAAACTAGTAGTCGCATGAAGTATGGAAAATTAACGAATCAAGTAGAAAGATGGAATCTCCAAACCTATAGGTCACCTAGTTAGAGACACGGCGATCAAGGAATTATCACACCACAGAGATGGAAAAGATGGACCAGTGCACGCCCTCGTTTAGGCTGACTCTAAGAGGTCGACTGATCTACACTAAAAAGATACGCCCTAAAGTATTTCAAGTCTATTCTACTAGTTAAGGGTAAAAAGTAGAACAAGTGACTAATAAAAATGACATATGCTCTTTGTTGCATTTTTATTTATATAACTCAAAAAGGACTAGAATGGTCCTATGTTAATTAGACACTTATGTAAACTAGTTTTTTTTTTTTTTAGGTAATGTTAGGAATACTCGTATGAGATTATGATTATATGAATGAATTTTCTTGTTCTATTGACATGTTTGTTCTCACTCTTAGTTTTTTTTGTACATATGCAAGTATGCAACTGAGAAAGGACTTGGATGGTCCTAAATTAAACAAATTTTGATGGAAACTACATGTGAGTTTGTATTACCTAGTCTTCCTGTACCCTTCTTTCGTTCCCAAGCTAGAGTGGCTATTAAATTAGGGTCTCGTTTACTCCTCCCTATCCCAGATCATGACATCTTAGCCTTTAGAAAATGATTTTATTTCTTTTCATTGCAGACAGGATTAGTATGGAGTAATGTATTAAATGTACATGTGTATGATGCTAGCTAAGACCTGAATGTGAGAATCTAATTTTTTTTACATGTTCTGCAATACTCTGCTCAGTAATAATGCTGCAAATGCAGGCCCTATATGAGACACCGTCTAAGAATGGAATTTACTATGTGAAGTGCGTGCGTCGAACTACCTATACTAAATGCTTAAATGGACTGAGTGTCGCATGTAATCTAACCAATATTTGACACGTGCAGGACTTGACGGACTATGATGCAGACGCTTCAATACTACTATACATATTACTATATGCTGATGCTCAGAGATATATGTGCAGATGCTTATGAGATGAAACATGAAGTGGGTAAGGCTAGTGAGTGCAAATGCATATGTATATGTACGTACAAATCTTAGTGCCAATTTATAGACCAAATTTGTTAATGTGTATGTACGTACATGATGCTGACGCCTACTGAGACACGTCTCTATATCAATGCTAATGCATAAGTATTAAACTATATTTTTTTTTTGTTTTTTTTTTAGTGTGCAGGACCGACGGACTGACCTGTGAACTAGCTAAATGCAAAACCTATGTAATGTCCTATGATGGTATAAGTTAAGGCTAATTAATGTACAAGTTAGTATCTAGATGCAGATGCTTGTTTGAATGACACTGATGGAGTACCATTTTTTTGACGCAACAAACAGAGTGAGTTATATTAACTATATGACGCAATTATGACTCAAGCAACGGCACGAAAGTTACAAGATTACAAACAGGGAATAATGCACACATGATCCTAATCAAAGGTTCTACGGGCTCTATGGTTAGGTTTGTGGGTAGGAAATTGGGTACTCACAACATTAAAATACCCGAGGGTATCTCTCGCTTTTGTGCTCCCCCAGTCATATGGACCAGACGAGTTGCCAAAACGCGACGTCATGAGGTGGAAAATACGTGTAAGGCCTAGACGGTCGAATGGACCTTCTAAGTATACAACGTACTTACCAAGGGTGAATAGTGGTAGCTTAGATGACATAATATTGACTTACGGAGAGCCTATGCCTTTTTTGTCTTTATACAATAATTAGATCAATAACAATTTATAGACAGATGCAAAATAGATGAATGAGAGTGTTGAATATATGACAACAGAGAGTAACAACGCAATCTGGAATGTGCCTAACCTGGAACACACGTTAGTGCATGCATGGAATTTGTTACACACAAATTGCAAATGAAACGTGAAAACGCAACACAAAACAAACGCCTTGCTTTTCTTCTACACCAGTCAAATTTATAATTTTACAAATAAGTTTCGAGTTTTACCCTCTATGTCCCCAGCGGAGTCGCCACTGTGAGATCCCTGAAAAAATCTCCTTTTTGAAAATATAGTAAATAGGTGGAGTCGCCAGTAGGTTTTATAAAAAACATACAAAAATAAAGTTAACGGAAAAGGCCCCTTTTGATCCCTGGAATGGGGACTGATCCGTCACTCCGTCGAACCAAAGATTGCGGATTCGGGGTAAAGGTACGATCGGGGAAGGTGTTAGGCACCGGATCGCCCATCAAACCGACGGCCTCTACTATTTATTTGTAATATTATATATTTGATGAAAATAAGACAGAAAAAAGAAAGTTAGTAACAAACTTTATACAATTATTTACAACACAAATTAATAGGCTAGTTAAGATAATAAAATAGAAAAAATAAATAAAAGGTAAAATAAAGATTTAAAGAAAAAGAAAGAGTAAAGAAAAAACTTGTTTGATGTCGGTACCCTCAGGCCTATGTGGATGTTGACTATTAATGAATTTCGACTTTGTCGTTAATTAACGGCTCTTATGCGCTTATATGAACTAGGATGATTTATTTGTATGATTTGATTTGAAACTGGGATAATATGTTTGAGACGGATGATTTGTGAAGGTATTGAATTTATGGGACTGATTTGATCTTGGTTGTCGGTATTATTTTGTGCTTCGTCTGTCCGTCTCCCCTTTCTGTCTCGTCTTAACAAGAATATTTATAGTAATGTGCTAATCGGAGTTCGAGAGAAATTGGAATTGCCTAGAGATAGATTTTCAGCCTGGCCAAATTAATCTTTTACTAATCCACTTTCTAATAGGGGTAAGGAATTGTGTTAATTTTTACGAGACTCCTTATGGACAAATACATCTTCCCCTTTTCTACTCCTAACTAATTTTGTCTGGCACTTTTCATGGTCTTTGGTCAGTGGATAATTACGCTTAACACCATTTTAATTTCCTCATGCTAATCCATGTAGTCTCACTCATTTACCATTATATTATTTGGATCGGCTAATGGGCTAATAATTAATAAAATGGGTTGACGAAATGAATGGAATATGTGGCAGGCTCAAGATGGTTTTTGGGCTATTTTAAGTAATTTCTCGGTAGATAAGCGTAAAGAGCCTTTAATTATAACATTGTCAATTTTCATTTAGTCATTAGATTTGAGCCTCATCATCGGGTACCCTTAAGGCTAGGTAGACATTTTGAGGTGTCTACAGCATACAATGCAACATCCAACGTTTTAATCCTAGTATGTGAGAATTAACTAAGTCGGTGAACAAGTAATTTAACATACAATTGGGTCAAAGTTGAGATTTAAGTTGATTACATGTGAAAGCATACAATACAATACAATAAAAGAAATACAATAATAAAAATTACAATAATTACATTGGATTAAATGATTTATGGCGAAAATACATCTAAAACGGATAATTTGAGAAAGAAAGAAATAAACAAATTAACGAACATGAATTAAAGTGATAATACGAGTAATAGTTAATTAATAGGTAAGCTAAAACTAGGTCAAAGCAAAACGGGAGTTCAGAGACAGAAGTCAACCAGGAACAGGCGCAGCTCTGCTGCGCCGCCCTCTGGAAGAGGCGCAGCAGTTGCTGCGTCTGTTCCTTGGCTCAGTTCTGGCTGTGAAGCCGGAATTGCAAATCGTTAATGTTAATGGGTGATTTTAATGATTGATTATATTATTTGACTCGGATGGAAGTGATTAGCAGGTTATTTACATGTGATTAAGGGTCATGAAAGCGATAAACACAGATGAAACTAATTAGAACGAATTATTACAAGATTAATAAGGGTAAATTAACAAATTAAACAAACCAAACAAATTAATCAGGTTAAACATGCTATTGGTGACGGATTGATGATGGTGACGATGAACAAAAGGTGAAAAACATATCAACGACGAATTCCAGAGACTCAATATGGATGAATCAAACCTCTAAAAAGAGAATTTGATTTTAATGATGAAAACCCGCAAATATGAGTTACTTGGGATTTAAGTCGGGAATTATGATGAATTAAACATTAATGATGATAAATAATACATGCTACATGTTAGAATTATTACACTTAAGTTATTATGTTCAAAGAATCAAAGAACAAACGAAAGAAAAATAAAAGAGACGAATTGACAAAAGACGAAGGAAGAAGAAAGGAAGCAGGAACTACGGCAGCCTCACGAAGAGGCGCAGCAGGTGCTGCGTCCCTTCGAAGAGGTGCAACAGTTGCTGCGTCCTTTCTCGACGGTCATCTTCTGGTAACTCGAAAAAAAAGGGGTTTTAAACACGGTTTTAGAAATCGGTTTTTAGAAATACTTTCGACATAAATCTTACATTATTGATTACAAAAGTAAAGAACAATAATAAAAGAAGGATTATACACCCTCAGACTTACATGTTTGACGAAACGAGATGAACTAAGTTAACGTTTTAGTGATGTTCTGTTCGAATGTAGACGAAAGTGTCCTCGTAAGAGGAATTAAAACAGATTGATTAATGTTGATTATGGTGGAGTTGGTCAAATTGGTCAGTCATGCAAAACGAGGCTGGTATTCAGAAGGATCCGAGCTTACGTGGTCGAATGTTCAAGCACGTAGACGCCAAAAAGTAAGAACGTGGTCTAGAATGCAAAGGGAGAAGAGAAAGGTGGACACTCGCGTGAGAAATATGTGAGACCGAAGGTCTCTATTTATACTAATCACGCGGAGGAAGTAGGGTTTTTCGGAGAAACTTTGAAAGTGAATCTCGAAAAGATATGAAAAGATACGAAAAATACGCAGAAAAGGACTTGGGAAGAGGTGCAGCAGGCACTGCGTCTCTTGGAAGAGGCGCAGCACTTGTTGCGTCCTTTCCCAAGTGGTTTCCTCATGCGGAAGAATGATTTCCGTGTTTTGAATATGGAATAACGGAATAATCTTGTTTTCCTTAATATTTTGTGTGAATATTACGGGAAATTATTTGCCAAAGATTAAGAGATTGTAAAATATGGAATAGAAATATCTGGAACATTCCAAAATATTCTGACTCGGTTTTAGAAAATGAAGACGGTTTTATGACCCGGACTCCAAATGTACTCTAATTACTGCCAAAACGACCGTATCGGCACGTAGATGACAATTAAGAGGTAGACACAAGTGTTTGAGCGATCACTTGACGATAAACTTACGAACTGTCACAAATCGTTCCGCGTACCAAACATGCGGCCCAATCATCACCGAGTGGTTTGCGGGAGGTGCAGAAATGAGGTATCTACACCATGGTGGAAGAAGTTCACAACATTGTATCCTCTCTATAAATGGAGATCTGAAATCGACATCGCTTCATTTATCCACTGAGCCACCACCCATCGAACCATAGCTTTATTCAATATTTTTTTTTTCCCAAATAAAACTACTTAATCACTATAGATTTTCCATATAATCTAGATTTTGACATTATAATTTAAAATTTTCAAACAAGAAAAGAAAAGGATAAAAATAGGGTGTTTATTTTCGCAGTACGCTTTTTACTCATAGTAGTATATGTTTTCCCATTCTACCCTTATCATTTTCCCCAAATTCATTTCTTCTCCTTTCAATTCCCATCCCCCCACCACCTGCCATTGCCCCGCCAATGGTCGCCACCACTGCCATCCTCCACCCCCGACCACCCACTCGCCTGCCACCGTGACTACTGTAGGATGTAGGATGTAGCATGTATTATAAAATAATTAAAAAAAAAAAAAAAAAAAAAGAAAGGCAACTACAATGCACTACGTGATCTATTGACAACAACCACCACACAATTGCACTGCTTACTACATGACATAACGACAACCACCATCGATAATTGCCGTCTGCCAATAATATCAATCAGTCATTTATGCTTTGTAATTAACAACAATCCCTAATTTGAACAAAAAATTCTTTTTTTTTTGAGGAAATTTGAACAAAAATTCTGTGAAAACATGAAAACCATTAATTTGATCATGATCATGTAATTAATGAATTAAATATTTGTTTTACATTCAATTATTACCCATAATTGATGAAATTTTATTCATCTAATAGGTTTTGTGGTTGGTAATGGAGAGAAAGAAGGTTAGAGTATTTTTTGGTGAAGGGTATACAAATGGAAAATAATCCGTAAAATGTACTGAGATGAGTAAAAAGCGTACTGCGAAAATAAATTACGTAAAAATATTGTACACAAATAGTGAAATAATAGTACGTGCTTATTAACTGGCGGGTAGCCGGGTATGCAAGTATGGTGCAGAATTTACCCCGGGAAAATGCTTTTTTACTTGAATAACAAGCTTAAAGTTTTAGATGCATAACATAATCTTATACATGTATACAAATTTAAACTTTACATGGTAAGTTAGTAAACATCTACTTCATACATTTCTTCAACATTACATGGTAAGTTAGTAAACGAACTAATAGAAGTTTAGCACTATGCATTTGACAACATATATTTTCACTTCTACTTCGTACAATATTTATAACTCCGGATAAATGAACTAAACTTGTCATCTAATACAAATAATGTACAGGGTAGATGTTTACTAACCTACCATGTAATTAAAATCAAAGGTGGATAATACTTATAATTTGGATTTAATTTTATCAATGTTCAAATTGTTTTTATGGATATTTTTATTAAAAAAATATATGTACTACTAAATACAATATTTTTCTTTGAGCATCCACAAAGGTAAAAATTTAGCTTTTTATATACACTCTCTTAACTCATATGGGAAACCCTATTATTGCGCCAACCTTCCCATAATTTGAGACTCCACCATTTTTAGAGGAGATTTCCAAATGAAAAGTGAGGGTAGTTTTGTGATTCTGTTGGGAAGGTTTCCAAAGTTGTACATATAAATGAAGAACCTCGTTATTGTTTTATAGATGTAGTTATAAATTGGAGAGGATAGATAGAAAAATTAGTGAAAAATGAGAACGAATAAGAGAAGAAGAGATAAAATATGAGGAGTCTCACCATTTACGGATTCTCTATGGAGACTTGGGCTCTGTTTGGTAAAGCTAGCTGAAAAAGTATTGAAACCTGAAAAGGTACCTAAAAATTGAAAAGCTAAATGAAACCTGAAAAGGTAGCTGAAAATAAGGAGCTGATAAGGTAATTGATAATATAAAAAAAAATTGTTTGGCAAATTAACTGAAAATGTAGTTTATTGTGGTGAAATGACATAAAAGAATATAATAATTATTTAAAATTATATATTGAAGGGGTAAAAAATGGATATTCATTAGGATCAGGTACCTGAAATCTCAAATGCTACATACCATTTCATTTCAGGTAACTTATTTGAGCATAAGCTACTTGTCAAACACCTGCAAAAATATAAATTACCTAAAATTTGGGTCAAATAAGCTACTTTTACCAAATAAGATAGTTGAAAGGCACTGCCAGACACAACCTTGGAGTGCAATTAGTAGACTATACAACCAGTTGTATACATCTAGTTGTATAGATTTGGAGTTTTAATAAATAATTTCAACTTGTATGTACATTTTACGAGCTTTATTGGAAAGAATTTGAGCGCCTTTATAAAAATTTTAAACCCAATATATTATAATGAAATTCAAAAGTAATACGTATAAGTTTAATTAGATTTTAGTTTTGACACCTAAAAATTTAAAATGTAACTCAAAAAATTTAAAAGCTCGAAAAAATTGCATATAAGCTCAATTAAATTTGTCTTGCATGTACTATAAATCTATACTCATATACATCTGAATGTATAGTCTTATTTGTGCGGGAGGGAGTATGGGCCTATGGGGTGTTAATATGTGGGGCTTCATTGCTTAAGTCCATTTTCTAGACTTCTAGGTTCCAACTTCCAATTACAAGGTGCTTTGACTTTATAAGAATTGTTTGTCAAGTCTGTGTGTTTCTCATCTATGTGTTGAATTCTCGAATTTCAGTGGTTGCTCCAATTCCTGACTCGTTCAAAGCTAAAAATAATAAATATTGAAAGAGAAACTATTTACAAGAAAAAAATAAAAAAGGACAAACCCAACTCATTGATTTATTCATTTCAAATCCATTCATTTCAACTTTGATTGACACAAAATATTCCTTATTTTTAATATATTCCATATATATATATATATTAAATAAACGTATAAATTAAATGAATTACTTCCTCCGTTTTTATATGATGTACTCATTTGTTGAATATATGAGTATAGTATTTTAATAAAATGGGTATATCATATGAGAATGGAGGAAGTACATCATAAAAAAAAAAATTAGTTTTACAAGTCTACGCATTTGACAACATATATTTTTTTATGTTTCTTTACAATCAGCAGCACTCCAAAATACCAAAATGATTAATCTAAAGTTGTTGAATTGCAAAGTTAAAATTGATTGGAAGACACTTTTCGTCTTATTTTTCAGACGAGCATATGTGACCATTTTATAGTTAAATGAGCGCACAAAAAAAAAATAGTTAAATGTAACCACAATGGTATAGGCAGTATTACCGCTTATGGTAACTAGTTTTTCAATAGTGGTCACATTTAATTGTAAAATGTTACAAAATCTGGTCTTATTATTTCAGACCAAAAAGGTCCGTTTAAGGCAAGACGCACTATGCTAGCCATCCTTAGGCCCTGTTTGTCAAGTAGGTAGTTTTTAACCGATCATGATTCATGAAGCAAAAAGCTAGACCTGGCAAACGGGTCAACCGGGTCGGGTTCGGGTCGGGCCAGTTTGTGTCGGGTCATTTCGGATTTCTCAAATTTTCGGGTTAGTTCGGATCGGGTCAGTTCATTTCGGGTTACGGGTCTATTTCAGGTTTGTTGGTCGGGTGTGTTTCGGGTCAAGCGGGTCGGGTTAATTCGGGTCAGGCCATTTTCGGGTCAAAGATTAAGAGAAGAGAGGCATTTCAAGTCTATAAGGGTCAATTAAAGTTATATTTTGTCGGGTCATTTTCGGGTTGAGTGGTTTCGGATTGGTCATTTCGGGTCGGGTCTGTTACGGGTCCAAAAAAGCTCGGGTCATTTTCGGGTCGGGTCGGGTAACTTCGGGCTTCGGGTGTCATTCGGGTTCAGCAATTCGGGTCAATTTCGGGTCTCGGGTCATCCTTTTCGGATCGGGTCAACCGGGTCGGGTTGATTTTACCAAGTCTACAAAAAGCCCATGAAACAACCAAGAGAAAAATAAATAAAGCCTAGAGCCCTAGACCATTTGGCAAAAAGGCTGTTAGAAGATCGAGCTGACACGATTATCTATTCCATTTTTTATGTCACATCTTATATACACTATATTTATACCACAAATTCTCATTATAGACGGGAGATATCCGTCTGTAATTGTAGACATGTCAAATATCCATCCACTTTAAACATAAGACAAACAACAAATTACATGATAGGGCCCAAAAATATTACCACTTTAAATATATTTGAACCGTCTTTTACTTTAAACAGATATATCCGTCTATAGTGAGACTAATTGTATTTATATTTGTGATACATCATGTCTTAAATTGTGCATGATAATATATGATAAACATTTGACATGTCATAAAGAGAAGGTAGTGGAATAAGAAATGGAAAAAAAAAAATAGTGATTTTAGAATAAAAATTTAAAGGGGAGATGGAACAATAAAACGAGATAAAGGAAGTAACTCAATCTTTTACAAAGACTTATTTAATGCTCTAATATTAAGCACAGATATTTTACAAAGACGTATGTAACTCTCTCTTAAAATCGTCGTATAATAAATAACAACCCTCCTTTTAAACTTTTACGCGTCATTTAATGATAATAACATCAAATAAGATGCACAGACATAACAAATCGATTGAATAAGTTATATTTGATAATTTACCCTACATATTCGACGTCTTAGGAAATAATGAGCCTTTTGTGATGATGATAATTTGTGAACTTTGAAAAGTTGGAATTGAATGATCCCTAAAAGTGTAGTCTTCATTGCTTGCTGTCAAAAAAAAAAAGAAAAAAAAAAAAAAAAGTAAGTGTAGTCTTCAGTTTACTACAGAGAGCAACAACGAAAATGTTATGCCCCTTTTGATCCGGCACCATTTGCACCAAGAAACGAAGTCTCAAGTAGTCTCAACTCTCCACATTTAAACAAGGGATATTCTATATAGTATCCCTCAATTTTTCGACTTTCTATATGATATCTTTACACTTTTTAAAATATATATGGTACCCCTAATTATTGTCATTATCATTAAGTGTATTCCTAAACTTTATTTTCCGTCAATTAAACTCAATTTTAGGTGTTAAGTGATGACTTCGACGCGTAACCAAGTTTGTCATTTATCATCTCATGACATAAGAACTCTATTAGGTTCAATATCCATCTTTGGACGTGATAATTTGGCAAGGGATCAATATATTTTCCGTCAAATTTTTTTTAACCTATATATATATCAATAAATATAAGGGTCGAGATGGATATTGAGCCTAATAGAGTTCTTATATGTCATGGACAATAACTGACAAGCTTGATTACGCGTCCAAGTAATCACTTAACGCCTAAAACTGAGTTTAATTAACGGGAAATAAAGTTTAGGGGTACACTTAGTGATAATGCCAATAATTAGGGATACCACATATGTTTTAAAAAGTGTAGGGGTACCATGTAGAAAGTCGAAAAATTAAGGGGTACCATGTAGAATATCCCTTTAAACAAAATTATAAACAACCGGTCTCACTTGTGACGGACATATCCGTCACAAACTTACGACGGGTCAAGTACTAGACACTTTGCTTTTGTCTTATCTACTCCATATGGGTAGTAATTGACCCGTCGCAAGCTTGCTACGGATATGCTCGTCACAAATGAGAATTTGTGAATCACAAATCACTTTCTTAAAAATTAAAAATAATAATTTAGATAGTGTTTTTGAGGATTGATATTTTGTATGAAATACCCAATTTTTTAATTCGGAAAACTTTAAAAAGCCATAATTCGTATTTACGAGTTTGGAAAGTGACTATTTATTTTTTCCAAATCGATCATCCTTTCAAGAACTACGATTTGAAAAAAAGTTTGCCGTATTTGAATTCCGTGGCTAGGAGTTTTTATCAAAACTTTTTTGACATAACAAACTTTGAGTGACCATATCTCTTACTCACGAGTTCCAAACTCGAAAATTATTTTTTTCAAATCATCGTAACTTTCTAAACTCGTAAATACAAGTTATGGCCTCTTAAAGTTTTCCAAATGAAAAAATTGGGTGTTATCGTGTAAAATGTCAAACCTCTGAAGTACCGTGTAAATTTTCCGAAAAAAACCTACAAATCACAGAATTCTTTTTTTTTTTCGTTCTTCTCGAAATCACGTCATTTTTGGTTTGTCAACAAGTGTATCCAATCTATCGTCCCTTCTCTCCCTCTCTCTCTCTAAGTCTTCTCTCCCCTCTTTCTAAAAACACAAAAAAACTCTAGCTTCCTTTGATCCGCCGCCTTCACTGTCCACCCCCCCTTCTTCCCCTACCCGATCGTCGGTGAGGGGTCCATCCCAAGGCCCTTCACCGGCGATCCCTCACATCTTTCCCCACCCCCCCCGTTTTATCCATCTTTTTGACCTCACCCTTCTTGGTTTTATCGTCTTCCTGGCGGTGCTCTGTCCTTTTTTCTGTCGGTTGTTGGGCTTTTTTGGTGGTTGTCGATGTTGCCATGGGGTTCATGTCCCTCCGATTCCTCGTCCTGTCACCGATGTTCTTGTATGCAACCTAGGGGTGATCCTCACATTTCCCCCACCTCTGGTATTTCTATTGTCTTTCCGGCTGTAAGCCGGTTGTTTTGTGTTTCACCGTTTTCTGGTTTTGACCGGATTCTTCGTTGTCGGTCGGATTTTCCGACGTCTTTGTTTTCGGTCATGTTTTGGGTCGTTGGTGTTGGGCTGTGTTTTGTTGTGTTTGTCAATGAGCTTTGCTCATCAGGTCGCTTAGAAACCGATTGGTGATCCCTCAATTTCCCCTACTTATTGGTTCTTAGTTTTTGTTGTGATTGTCTATAAGCATAGCTCATCCGGTTAGTTTTGGGACCGATTGGTGATCCTCCCATTTCCCCACCTATCGGTCTTTTGTCCTATGTGTCGCTTCTGTCAATGTTGATTAGTTTTTGCATGTAATACGGTGGTTCTGGGAGGATTCACTTGGTGAAATGGGTGACCTTTGTTTGGTTTATGGTGCGACCTTCTGTGTTTGTGTCTGTGGAGTCCGCCTCTTTCTTTGGTTGGTGTGAGGTCATGGTGGATAGGCCTTCCTTTTTTAGATGTGCCTGGTAGGGGATGAACCGGGTTTTTGGTTGTGTTGTTGGTCAGGTAGGATGCGGTGGTTGTCCTACTAGTTAATGTTTGTTTTTTGTTCTTCCAAATAAAATATTTCCCTAGCCTTATCGTCCTGGCTTTAGTTGCGTCGTTATTTTTCACTTTTAGTTACAGGTTAATAAGGAAGTTCGTAAATTTATATCCGGTGTGTGTTGTGTCCATCTCCCTCCGTCTTTCTGAGTTGGTTTTGGTTTGGGGGCTGATAAGGTGGCTTCTGCTTTGGGTCACTATCTTCTTACTCTGTTTTATGGGCTACGAGTTTCTTGTCCGTCGGGACTGTTTTCCAAAGTGTAGGAGTTTTATCTCCTCTAGAGGTAGGCTTTCTTGGTCTATTTCCCTCCTTTACTTTCTACGTCCCAGTGGCGTAAGTGCGCTTGTTCACTCTCGATGCGTCAAGGGTCTCGTTGGTTTCCAAATATTGTGTATCCGAGTCAAGGGAATGAATCTCCGAGACACATTTTTGTGCCTTGTTGCAGGTATTTCTCCGAAACTCATTTAATTAAGATGAGTAAGGATTTCTTCGATCTTTTGACCACATGTGATATTCACTTCAAGAATGTTGTGGATGAAGTTGATTCCCGTTCACAGCCGTCCGTTCGCCATCAACACACTTATGTTACCCGATGTAGTTACTGTGTTGTCTTAATTTATGGTATTACTAAAATAAGTGCATTTGACCAAATGAATCAAATGTCATCTGTATAAAAACCCGTTATTTACCGATGTCCAAAAAAAAAAAAAACAAGTGTATCCAGAGTGAAGAATGCAGGACATTATCTCGGGCACGAGGTCGTGTTATGGGGATATCAACTTATAACTCCATAAAGTCAATAATATTTGGCATTGGATTTAATGGCTAGGTATATATACTCTTTGGCTCAGCCTTTGCTTATAGATCGTCCCTCAAAGTTGTTCGTCCCCTGTTTACTAAAAACATAGGTGAACTAAAAATTTTCCTGCTCATATCACTTTATTTTATTAGTTGGGTCTTAATATATTTGGTTATTCTTTAATATCGCCGTCTTCAATGAGATTTTGTGTATTCTTTAAGTATTGGGCTTAATATTTTTACTTTTATTTATACAAATGTTGGACCTACCTTATACTTTGTAATTATTTTTCGTCAATATTTGTAGAGAAATATATTTTACCAAAATATTTTCAAATTTCAACTAAAAAACTTTCTTAATTCAAAAAATTTTCTCCTCCTCAGTCCTTCCCCTCTCTAAAAAAACCCTAACCTCCATCAATCAAATCTGGGGCTTCCATCGACCATTGATCGATGGCAAGCCTCTCAAATAGTTTCATTTATCAATTACTAGTATGAAATATTATGAATTAATCAATAAAAGTCTCCTTTTTGGCGAAATCCGTTTTTCCGTCCCTATTTTCGGAGTTTTTTCAGTCTTTGTTTTTCTGAGGTTTGGTATTATTATTGGAGTTATAAATAAAAGCGGTTTGTTGATGATTCATCATTCGACTCTACAATGGATATGCGTTATTCCTCAGCGATTTATGATGCCAGTAGAAGGTACATTTTCTCCATCAATGAATCAAAGGAAAGATCCCCTTAAAAGCTACATGAAGAGAGGAATACAAGGATGAACCGAATTGTCATATCATGTTTTGAGATCCGTAGTTTTACAGGAGAAATTTATCCTTTGGTTTCTATTAGAATTGTTTTCGATTATACCTATCTTTTGTAAGTGCCGTTTAAATTTTTATTAATAAAATGATTTTTTCCTTAAAAAAAATTTCGACTAAAATCTATTTTACGCGACATATTATACGCTATTTTTTAGATTGTCAGGTTACTATATATTTTACTCATATTATAATCACATTTTAAACATAAATGTGTCTTACATACGAAGTATTATATTTATTTGTAAGCTAACATTAAATTTAAAGTTTAATTATTAATTGCTAAATTTTCTATACATCACAATCTAAAAATCGTGCATCCGTACGGGATCTACACTAATTGTTGTCTAATGAAATAACCAATGTCAAATATTACGAGACCTCGCACTCTCTTGGCACTTATATTCGGTGTACTAACTTGGGCATCGAAGGCTGCGCTGCGTCCTAGCACCACAAATAAGATTATATCCACTTGTACCATAAACATTGTACAACCAAGGCATAAGAATCCGAGCTTATATATATATTTTTTCTGAGCTAATTCAAAGTTCATGTTTTTAGTGTGTAAATGGATGAGATCAATACTTTCTAATAAAACTCATATTATTTAACATAAAGCTCGAATACTTTATCATAAAGCTCAAATTTTACACCGTACAACATATACAACTGGTTGTATAATCCATGAATTGTTCTAGCACACTCCCCGACTTTTCGGGATTGTTAGAAAGCAATATATTACCGTAAATAATATTATAACATAATTATACAATATTATAAATATGTAAATTAAATAACAATAATATAATAAAAGATAGTAAAGGAAAAGAAGTAGCCTGGGTCGAATCGCGCTAGGCGCTTTCCTAAGAGAGATAACGTCTCCACTGTACTGGTTACCAAATAGTGCGTTTCTCTCCCAAGATACTACAACCCGTTAGACTTCTTTGATAGCAGCAAGAGGAGCCCCCAAACCGATGATCACCCGATGGTCAATAATAATACTTAGTAAAAACAATTTTAGTAAGTTTGGATCACATAGTGGGGGGATTGAACTTTAAAATGTTGAATGCCTTATTGCCTTTACCTTGTAAATACAGTAATAGCTTATGAACGAGCAAGGATCCTCTCCATTTCCTAAAAGAAATGGAGAGTCCATTTCCCTCTCACAACACAATTTAATATTACCGTTTGATTCCACTTGCTTTTATCTTTATTTTTCATACTAAAATCTTGTCTGTTAGATCGTTGCAAGATGCAATCTAAACCGTTTATAGGAAATGACCTCTCTATTTCTTTTAGGAAATGGAGAGAATCCTAATTGCTTATGAACTATGATGTATATCTCTACGCTCAACTCAAGCAATAATTCAACCCAAAAGCTTACAAGTCTCGTTTCCGAATTATCATTATATTTATAAAAGAAAACCCCTTCCCAGCTGATGTGGCAGCATGAGGATCAAGAATTCTCATTTTGGAGGTCTCTCATTAAAAGGGCAGAATTGTCCATACACTCCCATACTTTTATTGCTCCGTAGGAAATTAAGGACAAAATAGTCATTTATCTTTTTACTCTATATCCTAGGTAATTGCAGAATTTCAACTTCCAAAAAACACTTTTATTACTTTATAGTAGTCTTTACCAACAACTTCAACTAGCATGACAATTCATCTCCTCCAAAACAAAAACCCACTCCACAACAACCTCTATTTACAAAAATACACAATCGTGGATCATGTGACGTATTTGGGGTGTTGTTACCGACGCTTTTCCAATCATGGATTACTGACGCAAACCTTCATAATTCATACCATCGGAATCATCAACATTTTTTGTCGACGATTTTGATGATGGCATATTTCAACTGCGTCGGTGAATAAGGGTTATTGAGCCTTCATAACAAGGAATGTGGTAATTTAATTTATAATATTATTGAATGAAGAGTAAGACGGATGTTAGCATCTTTTTGTCTACTTTTGGAGGAGGGTGGATGGGTGATTGGCATCGATCAGTTTTTTTTTACTTCATTCGGCTTTCGCAGTTTTTGGTGAGAACATGTTTTGTCTTGAGTCGATTCGCCCGAGTTGACTCGGTTCTTCTATCTCAACAATTTATCACATCTCTTACGAGTTAACTCTGTAAGGAGTATGTAAGAATGTATTGTATTAGCTTAAAGATTAATGTACAGTAGCAGCCTTTATATACACACATATGGACACTGTATATGAGTGTGAAAGCCATCACTAGTTGAAGATAAGGAGAATTCATTTACAATAATGGACAGAATAAATTATCATGGTAGATTGATTATTGCCTAATATGAGATACACTGATATTATTGCTAACAAACTCGACCATGTCAGTTACCTTATGGCGACGGCAGTGATCAACCAGATTGGGGACACCAATAAAGATGAAGATGGAAATAGTAGGTCAAGAGGCGTAAGATTTTTGGCTATCAAAAGTCCCCAATAATGGACACAATTTCAAATTTCCAAAAAACGTACTTTGCTCCCAATCAAAAGTTCAATCAATTTTTTTGCTAATAAGAAAGCAAACTAATCAATTGATTAGTTATTGTATAAGCGAATTTTTCAAGTGAAGTAAAAAAAGTAGCATTTATATGTTGAAAACTGTGGACATGGGTCACCCGCGGCGCGCGCGGAAGTGCTTGAGATGAAGCGTGCATTTGTGGAGTCGCCACCTATTTTTATGGGAAATTGGAACCATTCGAATACCTGGTGCCATGTCAAGACACAAAGTAGTGACATCAACACTAAGAACTCGTTAGCCTTAGTATTCTATGTCTAGAATGACTCTCGTGGATGCCAATGAACATGGATGTTCACAGAGATCTGGAGTAAGGGGTGAGAGGACGTATTAGGAAGTCCTTTTACTGAACACCTAATCCCGCTTGCCTCAACAACGACCTCTACTAATGATTAGGGAAATCGTTCATAGTCGATATGTTGTTGATTATATGTATGCAATGCAACATCCACAGATTAATCCTAACATGTGAATTAAACTATGTCGGTTAACATGTAATTTAGCAAACAATTTGGGTCGAAGTTGAATATTAGATTGGTTACACGTGAAAAACAAGAAAATAAATCATACAAAAACGATAAATAAACTGTAAATAAATTACAATAATAAAAATTACAATGATTACAAGGTTTAATTGATTTACGTCAAAAATACACTTGAAACAGAATTTAGAAGACGAAAATAGAGGAAGAAATTAAAGATTAGAAATTAAAGTAATAAAATAGGTCAGATTAAAGGCGATATTACGATTAATAGTTAATTAAGCACGTAATTAGAGACTACGTCAAAGTGAAAACGAGTTCAGGGACAGAGATCATATCAGAACAAGTGCAGCATCTGCTGCGTCCCTTGGAAGAGGCGCAGCTCTTCCTGCGTCTGTTCTGGAGTTGAGCTCTGTCTATGAAGTCAAAACCGCAATCCGTTAATGTTCATTACCAAGATTAATTATTGATTGGGAACTCGAGTAAAAGTGATTTAGCAAGTTTATATGCATCTGTAACCGCCATAAAACCGATAAAAACGGATAAAAACGAATTAAAACGAGCTAAGACTCTATTTACGGCGTCAGAATTAATTTACTTACAACACTTGAGTCGATTAGAAAACAAACAAAACATGATGTGAAAAGTATGTACAAAACATGAATCCCAGAAACTTGATATGGACAAATCGAGTTTCTAAAATCCGGGTTTGATTTAATGACGAAAACCCGCAAATATCGAATTATAAGGGATTTAAGTCTAAACAAAGCATTATGATTAAAAGGGAATTATTAAGAGAATGTTTATGTACTGAAAGATGAAAGGAAATAAGAAAATAAGATGAAAAAAGGAAAAACGATGGAAACCCGAGGAAGAAGAAGAAGAAGAAGAGCAGGAGCAGCAAGCAGCCTCTAGAAGAGGCGCATCATACACCGCGGCTCTTCAAAGAGGCGCAACTGCTGCTGCTTTCTTCTTAACGTCTGATCTCCGCTATTTTGTTAGAAACGGTTTTATAAAAGGGTTTTTAAGATTGGATTTGAGTATGCTTTTGACGTAAATCTTACATTAATTGATACAAAAAAAATTAAAACATAAATTAAAAGTGGGATCTACACCCTCAGACTTACATGTTTGACGGAACGAGTTAACTAAGTTAATGTTAGTGATTGTTCGACTCGAATGTATGCAGAAAGTGCCCTCGTTAGAGGATTTTAGATTAATTGATTGATGTGTAGTGGTTAAATTGGTCGGTCATGCAACGTGACTGGTACTCAGAATGATCTGAGTTTACGTGGTCGCGTAGAACAAGCACGTAGGCATCGAAAGCTTAGAGCAATGTCTAGAATGCAAAGGGAGAAGAGAAGGGCGGATACTCGCGTGAAAAATATGGAGACCGGAGGTCTCTATTTATACCAAAAAATGTGGAAGAGTTTTGGAATGACACAAATTTTGGAAAGAAATCACGAAAATATTCCGTAAACAGCCAAACAGAGCTGGGGAAGAGGCGCAGCAGCTGCTGCGGTCTTTCCAAGAGGCGCAACATCTGCTGCATCATTTCCCCAGAGGTTTCCTCCTCCGGAAGAAAGATTTCCGCGTTTCTGTTATGAAATTGCGGTAGATCTATACTTCCTTGAACCTTAAAATAGGATATACGGAAGATATTTTATCAAAAGATATAAAAATTGATTGGGAATAAATATCTAGAGTATTCTAGAACATTCCGACTCGGCATTTTAAACGGTTTCTTAGAAAATGAAGCGGTTTTTGACCTGTACTCCAAATGAGCTCTAATTAATGTCAAAACGATCGTATCGGCGCGTAGATGACGACCAAGGGGTAGACTCGAGTGTTTGAGCTAACACTTGACGATAAACTTACGAACTGTCATAAATCGTTCCGCGTACCAAACATGCGGCTTAATCATTACTGGGTGTTTGGCGGGAGGTGTTTAAACGAGGTGTCTACAAAAACTACTTTTAAAGTTCATTCTTAGAGACTCTAATAAAGTAAACGGTAATGATTTCCAAAACTTGATGATATATTTCTTTTTTCCTCTAATCGCCACAGTTGAAAATGTTGTATCAAAATTGTTGCCTAACCCTATTAAGTCTTAATATAAGAAGGGATATTATTTTCATTCAGTAGGTCTCACGAGACCGTCTCTTACTAATTTAATGGGAGACATAATAGGGAAAAAAGAAATTCAGTGGGTCCCTCACCCAATCATATGAAAGGTCTCTCAATAACGCTATTGAGAGACCGTCTCTCCGGAATTTTTGTGATTTTCAATATAGTGCTTAACAATAAATAACAATACAATAGTTATGATGTGACGGTCTTATAGTATAAGACGGTCCATTTATATAAAGATTACTTTTTAATTGATAGCAACAAATGATGCTTTTTTTCTAGATGAAAACCGTCTTATTCTAGAATTTGTGATAAAATAACCGGAATAAGATTCAATTCTAAATTATGAAGGACGTAGGCTTAGTAAAACCTTCCTAGATTGAAGAAAGGAGGGTTAGTAAAAAGTATTTCGAGAGTGTATGAAGAACGGAGGGTTGGAGGGGGGTTAGTAAAACCTTCGTAGTCAACATATATGTCCCGATTTTTTAGAGGAAATATTTTTTTTTTTTTTTTTTTTTTTTTTTTTTTTTTTTTGTTTTGGTTGGATCATATAAAATAACTGAAAAAATACACACATTTGAGCTCTATTTCAATCTTAAACTCTATGCAATTTCAAATTAACAAATTCTGATGTGAGGCCGTTTTACACTAAAGTTATTGAAAAAACATCTACTCCGTATCAATTACGTAAATGACCTTATGAGACGTAGCTATTAAGAAATTATTTTGGTTATTTACTTTGAGTCCCACTTTAAAAGAAAAAAATCCAATAATACCAGAATGGTAACAAAAGGAACAATAATAGCGGTTTAGCGTCGCGAGTAGTAAAATTAGTGATAGTGATATCAAGATTAGTAAAAAAAACAGTATTAGAAATACCGTATGCCTCCACTACATTAAATTCACAAAATTAGCAAGCAGATTTAATTTAAAAAATTTAGAGACAATCGCGTGAATTTTCACATGTTACACTAGTTTATATAGTAGTAAAGAAACTTGCGGTTTTCAATATCACATTCAATTATATCAGAAATTAGATTGTTTTTGAACAGGGATTATTTTGTCGAATAATTTGCGAGGATAATAAGCACGCTTTTTTCTTGTTAATTATGCATTTATGCATCGTTGTCATATAATAAGCCAATTAGTGTTAATTGCCCCACGCAAGGGTTCATACAAACATACAGATTGGCTTACTATTATGTTGTGGGGTTTGGCATCGCATCTACCAGCTAATAGCTTAGATGTGAACAAAAAAAGATAGATGAATTAAAGGTGGGATTTTGACCGTGACCGTGACCATGACATGTACCAGGCAGATTAAACGAACAGTAAGTCTCCTCTAAAATGACACAACAATATCAAATGGAAGCTGGCCAACAGGCCAAGTCCTGCCACGAGATTCTAAGAGCAGATCTCGGTTGTTCTGAGTAATGCTTCATACCCCGGTCATGATCTTTTTGGGGCCTTAGGCAAAATAGTACATTGTGGCCTTTTAAAAAAATATACTCGTATTAAAAAAAAAAAAAAAAAAACTAGAAGATTGGGCCTCTAGGGCCTAGGCCATCACCACTCTAAACGACATTCAGAGCCGCGCTTGAATATTTGTAGTAATAAAATAACTATCGTCTTTACTTTTCTCATTGGTGCTATCTATGCTCCCTTGTAACTTTGTAAGCATATCATCGCGGAGATATGCGGGGAAGACGGAAATTGGTTCACAGCTTCTCGTCATTGGAGTGAGTTGGTGGACTAGGGATTTGATCGACAAAGAACTCCTCAACTGAAACAAGGAGAAATTAGAATTACGGTAACAACCAGTGGGTCTTGTACGGGGATTCAAGGATCCCTATAGGGTTAATGGGTTGGTCTCATATACACGACCATCTCACACATGTTTCGTGAGATACAAACTTACATACATATCTCTCACCAGAAAAGCAAGTAAAGGTAGTCAGCTTGTAAAGTCATTAAGGTATTTGGAACAAAAATGCACGAACTGAATAAACATGCTATATTTTACATAGAAACTGCTTACCTATATCATCTTGCTCTGGTGTATCAAGAAGTATATCAGAATCAGAATGCAAAAAGGGTGAGCCAGGATAATTTCCCAATGCTCCAAGATCTGAAGATATCAGTACACGGCATTAGTATTATGTCCGAAAAGAATTAGAGAACTAGTACCACAATGCTGTCTGAGAATTTCTAGATAGCTACAGGTTTCTCATACATTAGACCTGTCACATCCGTCATTTCTCAACAATTTAATTTTTCATCTTTTCAACAACACAAGCTTGATCCAAAAATGATTTTAGAGTCGGTGACGGTAAACGAATGAAAAGAAAAGGGAATATATGACTAAAATTCCCGGTTAGTTGAATCAGCATATCCAGTTTAAAGAGACGGGGGACAAAAACTCACCTCCCAAGTTTGATAAATCTGCGGTTAGATCAGATAGGCTAAAATTCCACGGAATTTGAGCCAAAGACCGAAGAGAATCTTTAGAATGTCCGTCCCCGCCATCAGGTTGAAACTGCAATCCAACTGAAGATCCCACGTCAGACTGGAAAGCTGTATCAAGCGCAGAAGTATCTACTCCCATCCCTGGGATATCTGAAGCAGTGAATGGAAAATGGCCACTCGATGCCACTGATGTTGGACTAATCGGCATGTCTGACATGGCATTACTAGGTGGGATGACAGGTGCAGGATCCAATGAGTTACTCTCCATCATCATACTGCAACAATAGTCATAGTATAAGAGAGAGTAAAGGTATGAACTGATCGTCAATTAGTATCTTAAGAGAAGGCTCGCGCTCATAGACCTAAAATTAAGAAATAAGTAGACATAATGCGGGTCGGTCTTATGATAGGCTTATTATGAGACTTACTGATATGAAAAATTGTAATTGTGGAGAAGGCACTCACTCATTCCCAGAATTCATAATCATAGGTTGGAAATTACTGGGAGCAGGGACTCCGTTCACGACATGACAGCTGGATAATCCATGACTCATAGAATCAAGACGACCAGTAGCCGGCATTGGAGGCGGATGTAGAACCGGGTAACCCATAGGTAAGTTGTTAGCTGTGGTGCAAATAATTTGGTCAAACACATAGGCATAAAAGAAAATAGTCACCGAGGAAAGAGCTTTATACTGGTATACAACACCATTAGAAGCCCTTTCCAGAAGAGAAAGGAACCAGACATAACATAGATTTATCAAGAAAATTTGTTCAACGTAAATTTCAGGATCTTGCATCTCCAAAAATGGTGAAGAAACTCTCTATGGAACATAGCTTGCATTGAAGTAGAACTCATAAAAGTGAACAAAATTATCATCAGTCTGACTGCAATAACTATTTTTAGGCATTGCTATTGTTAAAGTAAGATCACATAGTTTTCCCAGAAAAAGTGGAACGTCCCAAATGCACTCATTGACAGGACAAATGAAGCACAACTCAGTTAGAGTTGATATCATAGTTGCCGCTATCCACAAATCACCAACTTACCAGCCATAGGATGTATTCCATTCCGAATAGGAGCCACAGGGACGTTCGGGTGAGCAGGATACTTCATCAGATGATTCTGATGTTCAAGAAGATGGTTAAACAGAACAATTTGCTTCTTCAGTTTTAGCCTTGTATAATAGGCCCTGAAAAAATCGGCATTTTCTTCCTCCAGTTTTTGCCATACTGAGAGAGACAAGCGAAAAGGACAAGAATCAGAATACGGAAAAACAGCAATAGAACCAGAAGCCTGTTAAAAGTTTCCCAAGCAGAGGCATACATACATAATCCTGAGTCATAAAAATAATTCTGAAGCTGTACCCACTACAACTATCAGTACCCTCAACAAATCGGTAGCTCGAGCGCTCACCATAAGTACGGAATCTAGAATTTTAAATAGCACTGCTCCCCACAGGTTTTATTCATGAACATAAATCATATACGGAGTAATCCATTCTTGCACTATCTATTTGTCACGTAATATTCACTAGTTTGATTAGTTGATTTATCTTAATTTGGTAATCAAATTAATTACAATAAAGTTCAGTTTACACTTTACAGGAGACACTAGGCAAAGTTTGCACTTTCAAATGCTCAAGGTTCCTACCTAAAGTAGTAAATCCAGGATCAATCCTCGCACGATTAAGAAGGGTTTTAACCACCTCGTCTCTATTCATATACAGTTGTAGACATCGTTCTATAAGATTCTGGACCTGCAGTAAACCATTATCTTAACAAATTCCGACAGATTATTTTAGCAAACCAAAAGTGGGCGAGAAGATTGCCTCACTAGTTCAATATCTTCTCGAGAAACTTTGCGTCCATCATTACTTGATACAGCAGCAGAACCTGAGTCGATAACTGCTTCTGGATCATTGTTTTGTCGGTCACTTTGTGACTCATGGGAAACTTGGTCAGGGGACTGTTTTTCAGTAGTAGTTTGAGAGTCCTGGACAAATTTTATATCATAAATCAGGCACATGCCACATTTATGGAAAACAGCACTGGCCACAATTTATGGATTCAATACGGTATCATGGCAAAGCACAAACTTAACTTTGAAACACACATAAATACAGGAAGCTCATGTCTCACACAGTCATACTTACCTTAAAAGCTCTTGGTCGAGGGAAAAAAACACAATAATTTACTGGTCAAGGTATACAGCCAAATAGGTTCACAACTTAAGTATCCAAATGGCACACGCGAATGTTGTACGATCTATAACCAGCACTCTCAAGCCCAATACAGTGAATCCATTTCCTACGTAAACTACAACAATAAAATAACACAAAATGATAAACAAGGTAAATAGACCTGTGATGTCTTCATTTCAGTATTTCACCATAAAAAAAAATGCCACATCTTGCCTCGTGATTGTGCAAAGTAGGTGCTTACGTCTATCAAAACAGATGCTGAAACATAAACTTTGAAGAATTAACATGGGCACTTGCAATGCTCAAGTAGATCAGTTTTTAAAGGGAACCTAAATGTTATGTCTCAAAGAGCAAATTATAATTAACTTTAAACATAAATGGCAATTGAACAAAAAAGTCATCTCATATGGAATACTAACATAAAATATTACTCCGTACTACCATAACATAAATTCCAGAACATCAAACTCGACTCAGATGAAAAATTTACTAACTCGACTCAGATGAAAAATTTACAGAATATTGTTACGGAGTACCACTTTAGATGATACAGCCATCAGATATTTAGAACCAAACAGCATGACAAGATACATTAATAGTACTACAACAGAATCATCAGTAAGCCGAGCTCCTATCACTACTCATCCTTGCCTAATAAAATCCCCAACTTTACAACCGTATTAACAAAAAATAAATCGCGACAAACATGATTGGAGAACAATTGTATAGCAGAAGCCTAAGTGGCTAATCCAACCACCAGTAACTCAAAATTCAACATTGATTTAATGTCATATAGCTCAACATCTATAGGTGCACAACATAATGCAAAAACAATGTACTCAAATCCATTTGAATGTTTTTGCCTGATATTTAAATTTTAAACTATAACATATGATATATTTTAAGGGTTTTTTGTCAAACACAACCTTTAAAAAAAAAAATATTCCAAACACCACTTTTAAAAAAAAAAAACGTTTGTCAAACACAAACTTTAATAATTTTTTTTTGTCAAATACAACATTTTGGCTTGGAGACTCAGCATTTTGGCCAGAGTTTGACCACTTGCAATGGGGTGACTTTTAGTCGATGTTTGAAATAGCAAATAAGGCCAGTTCGAGGTGTTCTTGGACTCGTTGGAAAGGTGGGAGTATATGCTTTAAAGCGGTTGTCAACACGCTGGTCAAAGGTGACTTTATGTGGGGTAGATTGATGTGTAAAATAAGGCCGGTCACAGAGGGGTTGATGTAAGTCAGAGTAGGATTTTGTCGTGGGTCAATTCACTCCCCATCAAACCACCACTTGCAACCAACGACCGCCACAAATAACACAACTACGACATACCTTGCACTCCCAGTAACCTACATACCAAATTTCAGACCAAACAAAACATCATAACCCCGTTAAAAGACCCACGAAAAACCCCTTGACCACCCACTGTAAACCCAGACTTACAGCCCTTTCTCTGATCAACCTTACTTTACGCACTAGTTGAACTCACATAAGGTCACCTTTGGCCACCGTGTTGACAACCCCTGGAAAACTTGTACTCCCACCTTTCCAACGAGTACAAGAACACCTTAAACCGATCTCGTTTGCTATCTCAAATATAGACTGAAAGTCACCGCATGGTAAGTGGTCAGGAAGTTGTCGGAATCCGGCCAAAAAGTCGTGTTTGACAAAAAAATTTATTAAAGGTTGTATTTGACAAACTTTTTTTTAAAGGTGGTGTTTGGAAATACTTTTTTTTAAAGGTTGTGTTTGACAAAAAAACCCATATTTTAATAAGCAAATAAAACTAGGTTCATACTCGAGCATGAGTATATGACCAACCTATGAGGCTATGACCTACTTCGGAATGAGTAAGTGAAAGTCAACCGCTTTCAATCCACCTCGACGAAATTAGGATGTGAATATACTAAATCAACCATACAATCAATAACTTTACTGGCTTTCTCAATGCAAAATCATACCATTTGCACAACCGAAAACATTAACAAATTCCAAATTTACACAAAAACCATTAAACTAGCAAACAATTAGCGCGACACAAATTCTCGTGCAAGGCTGCCCGGCACAAAAGTTTGCATAAAACGGAATGCATTTGTTTCTTGAATCCATTTTGTTATTAGCTTTTGTGAGTGAATCAGTTTTACAAAATATTAATATAAACACAAATTCTCATTTGTGACGGGGAAATGTGACCATTTTAAGATAAAATGGAGTAACCATTATTATAAAATGGTCACATTTCATCCGTCATAATTTGTGACTCGTCGCAAGGGAAGCCTACTGTATAAATTATAAAGAAGATAACAATTAAACCAATAATAAATCAAGATCAAGCAACCAAGTAGCGTACCTGAATTAGCACTCAACACATCTGCAAAATAACAAATATATGAACAATATTATTATATATTTCTTGGATGAAGTAGAGAAGATTAAGCTTGCAATTTAAATAAGATTAAGCATAAAGATTAAAGAGTAATGAGATTGGTTAGTTCAGAAAAATGCAATAATTGGAAAGGTGAGTGAGAAAATTAGGAAAAGTAGAAATGAAGGTTTGAAGGAGACGTTATTATGGAGGTTTCTTTGAGTTATTAGTTAGATGACAATGACAATGAGAACAGTGCAAAAATCAAATTAAAGCTATTCATTGTCGTTTCCCACTCGACACCTTGGGTCGGGTACTCTAGTTATGTCGGGTTCGAGTCATTTTCGGTAATACTAATTTTCAATAATCATAATCATTCAAGTTAAATCGGATGACGTTAGGTTAATTTGGTTAGGGGTGTTTAAACATTCGGGCTGGATGGACTTGTCTAGGCTGGCTCAAAAATGGCCAGGGGTAGCGGGCGGGTCAACATGGGCGGGCCTCGTGGAGATGGAACCAAAGCCGTCCGAGGGTAGGCTCAAGTAGCGGGTTGAGGGGTGTCAAGGTCAAGTTCGGGTAAAAGGCGGTTCAAGGGCGATTGGCCGACCCTAGTTTTTGACCGGTTAGGCCAGGATAGACACAGGTCACGCGGGCCAAGTAAAAGATGATCGGGGGACAGGTCGGGTCCAGGCGGGCGGGTCAGCCCACATGTTTGACCACCCCTATTTCGGATTATGGATTAATGTTTGAACACTCCATAAGATCATTTCAACCAAGGCCTTACCATCACCACTTTATTTACGAGAATTACAACTTAAAATTATATGATTAAATAGTGCAAATTAACAAGATTACTCTTAAAACCTAAAATATGTCTAGGTCATATTGTATGATACTCCCTCTTATTCTCTAAGTTCTTCCATAATTGTTTTTGACAAATATTTAGTGGTATGTGGATGTAAATGGATGTAAGAAAGAATGTGGGGTCATAGGTAATTATAACCACAATGATAGACAAATAAGGAAAGTGAAAGATCTTTCTGAATTTACCATTTAAGGAAATGTGGAAGATCTTAGAGGATAAGAGGGAGTACATTTTATTTGATGCCAGATTTAAACCTAACTCATAGGTCTCATAATGCATGGATTCCGGGTACTCAATCTGGCCGTGTACTTTCTTCGTGTGTCCCTGGGCGTGAAGAGATGCTGGTGTTTGAGCTTTTGGACACAAATGGTGGCGGGTGGAGGGATTACCTTCTTGTTACGGTGTTTCTGCCTTTTGAGAAGGAGAGGATTAGCAATATTCGGGCAAGCCCGAATAGACCGTGTGATGTGTGGTATTGGAGAGCAGAAAAGGATGGGATGTTTACGGTGAGGTCGGCTTATTGACTTCTTGCTGGCGAGATGGGGGAGATGGAGGTAGGGGTGTATCGGATTGGGAAAGGGAGAAGTGGTTGTAGAGCAGGCTCTGGAAAGTCCTGGTTTGGCCCCGCATGAAACTTCTGGCAACTATGTAGTGAAGCACTGGCGACCAAGGCGAACATAGCTTCCCGAGTTCGAGGTGAGCAAACTTTATGTCCTTTATGTAATTATGATTTTTAAACTAGTTTACATTTTATTAAATCTTGCGGGGCTGCGGCTCGGGTGTGGGAGGAGCTGGAGTTGGGGGAAGAGTAGGAGGAGGATGCGGGTGGTGTGCGGGATTGGGTTGAGGGGAAGTGGAGGGAGCTAGGGATGAGGGACCACGATAGGTTTATGGTCGATTAATGGGCTTTGTGGGAACATTGAAATAAGGTTGTCTTTGAGTCGAGGGAGGTGAGCATGTTGCCTGTGGTGCGGCGTGTTCAAGATGTGGTCGAGGAAATAGAGAGTGGTGGATATGTGCGGGATAAGGGAATAGCATGAGGGCGGCAGGGGGAGGAAGAGGTCGTGGGAAGGGGTTGGAGGGTAGCAGAAGCGGGTTTCGTCAAGATTAATGTTGATACGGGAGTTAAGGAAGGTGATGGTGTGAGCTTTGGGATGGTGTGTAGGGATACTTCTGGCAGCGTGTTGTGGGGGTGTCGGTTGTGCAAGGGGAAGTTTCGGAGCCGATTGTTGCTGAAGCGGTTGCAGTTCTCGAAGGGATTAAAGAATCGTGGAGGAAAGGTCATAGCCGAATCATGGTCGAAGGTGATTGTTTGTGTGACACCCCCATATGCCAAGGTGCCTTACCAGGACCACCCTAGCATGAGAGACCGTCAACATCTCGGTTTTCCGAGGCTAGTATATCAAAGTTACCATTCCACAACAACAATTATAAAAGTATAAAGCGTTAATGTTTACATGTTCCCAAAATCCAAAACCAAAATACTGTTTGCTAGAACTGAACAACTGAAACTATGAAAGTAAATCTCGTGACCGCGGAAGTTAGACTCGAGTGATGACTCCCCATCTCGTCCCCAAAGCTAATAATCATCATCACTTGTCACAATCTGCTCAACATCCCCGAATGGATTACCACATATTTTACAAAACAACAACGGGGTCAATTTACTGCATAATCAAAATAAGACAAGTACGATAAGATAAACAACTGATCATCATCCACCTCCAACTCCCAATGACATCATGTAACTGACTACACACTAAAGTGTGTAGCCCTGCCAGTGGGGGACCGCAGCCGTACCCACCAATTCCCCGCTCATCAACGAGCGATAACCCTGTTCATTAATGTGCACATCCCCTCCTGTGGCGGGTTCCACAGAGGGCGGGCGTGAATCCACTCCCGCAAGTGACTTCACTCAGCCGAGGACGCGCCTCGCGAACATCACCAACAACCATCACAACACCAACACGAAACTCCAATCCATCAACAACAGATAATCACAATATCAAACGTACAAACAATTACCACATAATCTCAATTCAATTAGACAGTAAACCAAGTAGGGAAACCCTACCTTAGCACAAACTGCAATGAGATAATTAGGCAAGCTAGAATGGCTCCTCTACGAAGTCTTCACCTAACAACAATCACATAATACCAATTACGACATGCCAAAATCCCCCATTTTCCCCCAATCATAACTAGGTCAAAAACCCTAAAAGACAAATTAATAGAACAAATGAAATCAGAGGCTTACCGACACGATCGACGCAAGGAAAGATGAACTATACTCATGAACGATCCACACACTTGAAAGAGAGATTTGGAGAGGATTAGAGTTACGTTGTATGCTTAGGTTTTGTTAAAATGATTAAGAACTGTAAATACCCTTTTGTATAACTCTAATCCTTTCTAAATCAAACCGCGGAAATAAACCCCGTCAGACGGGATACTGGGTCGAGTATTGAGTATACTCGGCCGAGTATCCTCTACTCGGTCGAGTATTCCCATACTCGGCCGAGTATTCTTGGACAGTAATCTATCCAGAAACAAACGACAAACTTACTCGGCCGAGTAAGCCATATTCGGCCGAGTAACCAACTTAGAAAACCGTAGTATTACAGTCTTCCCTCCTTAAAAAGAATTTCATCCCCGAAGTCCACACTATACACACAAAACAAGACCAACAACTACAACACGACTCCTCAACAACTACTACCAAAGCCAAACAACTCCCACTACATAAAACAAAGCACCCAACACAACTGACAGGATGACACAAACATAGCTAAACCAACTCAAACTAACTCAAAAACAAGCATACGATCATCTCATACCCCCATAAAAAGACAACGGTTACGTCCCCGTAACCAAACATACCCTGATCGAAAAGGTGGGGAAAATGCTCTCCCATAGCCTCCTCTGGTACCTATGTGGCCTCTTCCACATTATGATTAGACCAAAGTACCTTAAGAAAGATGGTCTCACCATTCCTTATCGTACGTACCTTGCGGTCTATGATCTTCTTAGGAACCTCCGCATAAGATAAAGACTCATCAAGCTCTATGTTCTCAACCTCAAGCATATGTGATGGATCACTCACATACTTCCGGAGCTGCAAAACATGAAACACGTTGTGGACTCGATCCAAAGCTAGGGGTAAAGCTAGATGGTAGGCTACTTCAACTACACGATCCAAGATCTCATACGGGCCGATAAATTTCTGGCTCAACTTACCTTTCTTGCCAAACCTCATCACCCCTCGCATAGGTGACACTTTCAAAAGGACTTCATCATCTACTGCGAACTCGATGTCCCTACGGTGCAAATCTGCATAACTCTTTTGGCGATCCTGAGCTGCTTTCATCTTGTGACGTATCAGTCGAACTTGCTCAGTCATATCTTGCACCATCTGTGGTCCTAAAACCACTGCCTTAGCACTATTATCCCAACAAACTGGACTCCTACACTTTCTGCTATATAAAGCCTAGAAGGATGCCATCCCAATACTGGTGTGATAGTTGTTATTATAAGAAAACTAAATCAAGTCCAGCCTATCTTCCTAACTCCGACCGAACTCCATGGCACAAGCCCTTAATATGTCCTCTAAAGTCTTGATGGTCCTCTCAGTCTGACCATCTGTCGTAGGATGAAAAGCTGTACTCATCTTTAAGGTTGTTCCCATCAAATCCTGCAACTCTTACCAAAACCGTGATATGAACCTTGCATCTCGATCCGACACTATATCCTTAGGCACATCATGTAACCGAACCACATGCTTTCTATAACCCAAATCTAGTTGTATCTTGGTCCAAGTATCCTTCATCGGAATGAAGAGAGCTGACTTTGTTAAACGATCAACGATCACCCAAATCATATTTTTACCTTGCTGTGTCTGATGCCCGTCGTTGTGTGCACCAAAAATAAAATTTATAATTCCTAACTACAACTATAGATAGCGGTAGCAGGGTCGAACCACAGAGAGGCAGATGTAATTATTAGTTGTCTAATTTCAGTCTAAGGTAACGATTATGTGGGAGTTGTTTTGAATTGGTCTATAACTAATGAGCAATAAACTAAAGAAATGTATAAAATCAAATATAAAAGGGGTACTAAGATGGTCGGTTCACTGTAGTTTCGGCAGCAGCATACTAAGTAGGTCTAAAATAAACACATGAGGCGGGAAAACAAGAGGTCCTCTCGGTCCACTCTCAACAGGTAGCGTCTTTCGATCTCGCTACGGGTCCCTAATATCACTAGTACTGACTCTCGTCCTGAAAAATTACTAATAATCTAAACTTTACCTATCTTTCGATCTTAGCATAGTTTAGTCATTTTAATGGTAGTCTAACAACTTTCCCTATCTTTCGATCTAATGGGTCGCTCATTTACTAAGCATTCAACTAGTCGCGTGCACTCGATTCATCAAATATAGAATTTAAATCAATTAAAACGAAGCAAAACCTCACGTGGCCAGTCGATCGACCGTGGCGCGACTCAGGTCGTACTATTCTACTGCCGCCTAATCTACAGTTCCCCTACATCCTAGCACGAGGTATTTAGCTACTCATGATATTGGTAAAAACAACAACAAGATTAACGAAATAAACTACTGAATTCATGCTTAAATTAACGGAACAAAAGATTAGCATAAAACGATAATTATGGCTTCGGGAAACTAATCTATCAATTCTAGCTACGAACGAAATAAAGCAATAAAACTGAAATAATGAACAAAGGAATACCAGTAGAAGAATTGCAGGAAGAAAAGCACGAACGAAAGGAATTGTATTGAATGATTCAACTCGGAAACCAAACCCTAATTAATGATAAATTAAAACTGGATGAAAAGCTCTATGAAAACTGACTGCCTAAAGCTTAATGTCAGGTTACGTTATATAGGAATATAACGTAACATTATTCGCAAAACCTAATACACATTGGGCTTCCTTATTCTCGATCTTTTTATTTGCGTCAGAGTAGCGGCTTGGTCGATCGACCACACAAGGCAGTCGATCGACTGAGGTATGCTGAACAGGAGTTCCTGTAAGTCGGGCTCTGGTCGATCGACCATAGAGGTCAGTCGATCAACTAGAGTAGCTGATAATCTGCTTTTAATTATCGTGGATTTGTCTTTCGGACCTCGAAATGCGCACCAAGCTCGTTTCTAGAGTAAATACTTCACGTCAAATGCAATGCAAAGTACTCGGGGACGGATTCGGCTCGATTTCTACTCATTTCCGCATAAATCTGCAATATTACATAAAAATACGAAAGTAGACAAAATGGGGCAAATAGTAGCATAAACTACACAAATGAGCTCTGAAATGCGTGTAAAATGGGGTGTAAAACATCATATTTAAGACACGCATCAAACTTCCCCAAACCAAACCCTTGCTTGTCCCCAAGCAAGAACTAGACTCGATCTTAAAACCTAGTGGAACGAGTTCAATCTCAGAGTGAAATGCAAACTGTAAGGCCTAAACCAATTTAACGCAACAACCAACAATCAATTAGAAATGTGAATCATGCAAACGAGTTATGAAGTCGTCAAAAACTGCTGAACCGTCAACGATAGAGACTTATCAATATGGACTCTCACGGGTCGCTCAACTCACTCGATAAATACAGGCGAGTATATGTAAAGATAGAAAGAATTTACTTTGTAGTGACTCTCACCTAACTACGATCTATAAGAACATGCCTGCAATATAATATGAAAATGATCTCTACAACCGTACATACGCATTCCAACCAAACAAATGACCATGACACATGCCGAGGTAAATAAGGGATATGTGAGGTAATGGGCAGGAAGAGGCAAAACATTTATGGGAATGTGGAGGTACAAGTGATCAAGCTAGTACCCTAACAAAACCATATGACGATATCCAACTTCTTGCTCAAAATTTTTGATGAAACCGGTGCTATTAGCAAGCACAAAACTCACAATCTCCGTAGTAATCAATCAACTAACTCCCCATAAGATACAAATGCAACATGGGAGCAAAAATCGCCATATAATAAAGACTTTGAATTATGCGAATTGATTTTTCTTTTCCTTCTCGGGCATCAGTCGATCGACCAGGATGGTCAGTCGATCGACCACGTCTACAGTACAGTACTCTCTTTTTTCTTTCTTTTTCGAATCATTTTTTTTCTTTTCTCTTCTTTTTTCCTTTACAATTTTTTCTTTCTTCTTTTCCCTTCCTTTCTTCATCTTCCCAACAACATCTCAAAATGAGCAAATGCCACCAAAAACATAGTAACAATCCCAAAACTAGACTACTAGCTTGACAAGGGCAGGCTAAATGTAGGATGTAGTAACGGGACAAAAAGGCTATTTCTGGCAGTGTGGAGCTTATGGGCAAAATGAATAAAGGAAAACCTCTACCACATGTGTCAACTAACCACAAACCGAATGCATACAGGTATTAAGCAGACCAAGTTCATATTTATGCATATTTATGTAACATGTCTCATAAGGAGAACTACTCACAATCCTAGATAAACTGGTCATGGATGTCACCAGTTATAGGCTCTAAATCTCAGAAAATGATGTAGTTTGCCAAAAATCAAAGTCAAGTTTCAAGTCCAGCAAATAAATTAACGAAAACTCGTAGACTATGCATATTTGATTCTACTAATAACATCTCAATTAGCAGGCTTAGGCATAAACAAATGCAAATGCAATGTCATCATTGAAATACTACCGTTCCGACTCGACCTATATGCTAAAATAAACGTGAAATTTTTTGAAAATTTTCAAATTTTTCAATTTTTTTTTTTTGAATTGAATTTTCTATATATATAAAGGAAAATAAACAACAATGCAAGACAAAATGTAATCGTGAATGCAAGCAAATGAAATGCAACGCAAAACCCTTCCCCAAACCAAACCGCACAATGTCCCCATTGTGCAAAATCATATAATCAAATAACAGGAAACGGGAATTTGCGTAAATTAACTACATAAGGCATGAAGTAAGAATTCGGAAACTCACAAGACTTTAAGCGCAGCAAAAAGAAACCTCCCCAAACCAGCGTGAGCTAGGAGGTTTCAGTAGCTAGCAGTGCTACCAATAAGTACCTGAAAAGACAACAAATACCATGCATAAAACCAAGAAAGCAAAGTGGACGCGGTAATTATGTGCAAAAATTAAAAACGGAAGAAAACAGAAATATGGCGGAAAATAAAGAGGAGAGAAGACTCCCTCAAGCCCGCAAAACGACCAAACACAGCAGGGGAAAGGTCGAAGACAGGTACATCAGCGGGCAACGGTCGATCGACCACCTCACCCAGTCGATCGACCAGGATGTCAGGAACATAAGCTCCTGGTACTGTGCAGCCAGTCGATCGACCATACAGACTAGTCGATCGACCATACAGACTAGTCGATCGACTGGAATAGCTGCTGCAACCTTCTGATTTCTTCGAATTAGCTCACTAACTTGAGCTAATATGGTCTATATACCTGTAAAAGCACATAATAACGCGCCCAAAATTGCGCAAAACCCAAAGTAACCGACTAAAGTGTTTAAAATCCTAAGCAAACGTATTAAAATGCGAAGTCTCGCGCACACGAAAACAATAAAAAGTCTTAAAAAGCAATAAAATGAAAGTTTGAAAAAGCATGTGATCAACTAATAGTTGATCAAGAACGGCCACGGAATGGCCCACTTGGTCGGCTTCTGGCTACAAGAGGTAGCCTCAACACTGCTCATCTTCTCAGCTGCACTCTTCTCAACTCCAACATCTGCATGACTCAACGGATCAACAGGTCGGACATCTTCCCACTCAATGACCTCCTCTAGCTCATCAAAGTCCACGTCGGACTCCCTCACTTTGATTGGCTCATCTTCAAGCTCATCATCAGTGCCATAGCTAAGACATCCTAAGCCGCCTCTTGAGACGGTTGGCTCCTGCACAGCTGGAGCAACATGCGGCTCTTCCTTCCCCAAACCAGCTCCTGCAATGTCTAAAATAGAGGAATCGTCCTCCACTTTGCTCTCAATTTGGGGCGGAGGTGTTATGGCAGAAACAGGCTTAGAGACAGGCATATCAGGAAGCACAAAATATGATTTCTTTTCAGAAACCGTGTTACAAGTTATTGGCCACATGGGGTCTTTCTTCTTAGCAGTCTTGGCAAAGACAATAGAGTGTTTTCCTACTTTAAAGGTCAAAGTCTCTGAACCAACTTCTATAACTGCACCAGCAGTGTGCAGAAATGGTCTACCCAATATAATAGGAATGTGGGCATCCTCGGGCATATCTAGTACAACGAAGTCAGCAGGGAAGAAAAACTTTCCTATTTGCAAATGAATGTCCTCTAAAACTCTTATTGGCTGGACCGCAGATCGGTCAGCCATCTGTACTGTCATGTTGGTAACTGCAAACCTAGAGCTTCCTAGCAAGACTCAAGGGAATTACACTAATACTGGCTCCTAGGTCACACAAGGCCTTCTCAATAGAAAAGGTGCCAATACTACATGGAACTGAAAAACTACCCGGGTCTTCTAGCTTATGGGGTGCAGTATGGGTCAAATAAGAGCATGATTCCTCAGTGAGTGCGACAATGTGCACAGTTTCAAGTGACTTCTTTTTAGATAAGAGTTGCTTCATGAATTTCATATAAGCAGACACTTGATTGACTAACTCAAGAAAAGGAACTTGTACGTTTAAGCTACGAATAACATTTTCAAACTTATTAAACGATACCTGTTCCTTCGTCGGCACCAATCTCTCTGGATAAGGGGCTGTAAGAAGTAACTTAGCCCTCTCCTCTAAATCTCTCATGCTTAAGCATCGGTGGACTTAGGTGAAAGTCCACAACCTTCTCCTTGTTGTAGCTTGACCCTTCTTCAGACCGTCTCAAATGTGAACCATTAATCGACAAAGGGTTGTACTTCAGAACCGGAACTGATCCATCAGCATTCGGGTCTTGCCTCAATATTTTCGGGGCAGTCGTACCCCGAAACAAGTTGTCCCTCAAGTTATCAGGCATTGGAGGACGAAAAGAATCACCTTCAAGAAGACTATCGGTCGATCGGCCAAGGTTGGTCGATCGATCGACCGACTTCTACTGAGGACAGAAGTTGTCTCTTTGCGCTGGATCGTCGATCGACTGGGTATGTCAGTCGATCGACTGACATACCTGCTGATCGTCTTTTTCTTGTTATTATTCGTTATAGCTTTCTTCTTGCTCGGTTCCGCATCATCTTTTTTAGAGACATCCTCGACCATAGCAGGCCCATCAAGGGTAGACCCACTCCTCAAAGTAATGGCATTAAGGGTCTCCTTTTGATCCGTCTGAGTCGGTAAATGTCCCGGAGCTCGAGTTGTATTCTTGCTAGCCAATTGGGCAATTTGGCTCTCCAACATCTTCATCCCAGCCTCTCTAGCTTAAGACTCCTTCAGCAACAAATTATTCAACTCATTGAAATCAGAACTTTGGGATTGTTGATGCTGCTGTGGGACATACGGAGGCTTTTGGAACTGTTGTTGCTTATGAGGGGGCACATAATTCTGCTGCTGCTGCTGCTGTGGAGGTTGAGTTAGATTTAGGACATTTTGGCTAATCCACCTCAAGTTTGGATGGACATTCGGCTCATAGTAAGTGTTTGATTGCCTATAATGTTGAAAGGTAGCACAAGACTCAAAGGGACTAGGACAATTATCTGAAACATGTCCCTCAGCTCCGCATCTTTTACAGACGAAAGGATCGTCTGAAACAGCATTTACATGATAGATCCCTCCTTTCGAAACCCCTCCCAACTCGTACTTATCAAACCTCGCCGTAAGAGCCTCTAATGCAGCTACAAAAGGAGATTCAGCAGCTCTCCTTTGATTTCCCCTGGAATTTCCATACTCAGCTTTATGGGTGGCCAATTCATCAATGATCTTCCACCCCTTAGTTTCCCCCATATTCTCCTGGAATCTGCCACTAGCTGCCGCATCCAGGATAGCTCTCTGATCGTCATAGAGCCCATTATAAAACTGATTGCATAGGCTCCATTTCTCAAACCCATGATGCGGAATGGTTCGCACCAGCTTCTTGAAACGGACCCACGCCTCATGAAAGTTCTCGTTAGGACCCTGTTTAAAGCTTGTGATCTGAGCTCTAATGGCATTAGTCTTCGAGGCGGAGAAATACTTCTTATAAAACGCCAAGGCCAGCGAATTCCAGTCAGTGATCCCATTAGCAGCTCGATCCAGGTCTCTGTACCACTCCCTTGCAGCATCACGAAGAGAGAATATAAACATTGTCTCCTTCACCTGGTCCTGGGTCACACCGGCTGGTGGGGGTATGGAACAGCAATAATCAATAAATATCTCCATATGCTTGGCTGCATCTTCATTTGCAGCTCCCCCGAATTGGTTTCTCTCAACCAAGTTGATATAAGAAGGCTTCGGTTCGAATTTTCTATCAGCTCCCGGTAATTCGAACCCCTTAAATAGATTTGCAGCTGTCGGCTCAGAGTGACTTGCTATAGTAGCTTCTTCAGCCATTTCTAGAAAATCTGGAGATGTGACGGTCTCAGCTGATGAAGTGAAAATGGGAGATGAAGGTGGATCTTCCTCAAACAACTCGTTCTCGTAGTAACTAGACAGAGTACTCAGCTCTTCCTCTGTCGGCAATATCCTAGATGATCGTCTCAACTCACGCAAAGTCTTTTCAATCTCAGGATTGAACGGTAGTAATTCACCACCCTGTGACCTGCGCATAAGAAGAAACTACAAAAAGCATATGAGAATAGTTTAAGGAACAAATGTCCCTTAAACTAAGATACAAACTAAAATAAAACAACTAAAAATTAGAACAATTGCCTCCCCGGCAACGGCGCCAAAATTTGATGCCCGTCGTTGTGTGCACCAAAAATAAAATTTATAATTCCTAACTACAACTATAGATAGCGGTAGCAGGGTCGAACCACAAAGAGGCAGATGTAATTATTAGTTGTCTAGTTTCAGTCTAAGGTAACGATTATGTGGGGGTTGTTTTGAATTGGTCTATAACTAATGAGCAATAAACTAAAGAAATGTATAAAATCAAATATAAAAGGGGTACGAAGATGGCCGGTTCACTGTAGTTTCGGCAGCAGCATACTAAGTAGGTCTGAAATAAACACATGACGCGGGAAAACAAGAGGTCCTCTCGGTCCACTCTCAACAGGTAGCGTCTTTCGATCTCGCTACGGGTCCCTAATATCACTAGTACTGACTCTCGTCCTGAAAAATTACTAATAATCTAAACTTTACCTATCTTTCGATCTTAGCATAGTTTAGTCATTTTAATTGGTAGTCTAACAACTTACCCTATCTTTCGATCTAATGGGTCGGTCATTTACTAAGCATTCAACTAGTCGCGTGCACTCGATTCATCAAATATAGAATTTAAATCAATTAAAACGAAGCAAAACCTCACGTGGCCAGTCGATCGACCAGGGTGTGCGGTCGATCGACCGTGGCGCGACTCAGGTCGTACTATTCTACTGCCGCCTAATCTACAGTTCCCCTACATCCTAGCACGAGGTATTTAGCTACTCATGATATTGGTAAAAACAACAACAAGATTAACGAAATAGACTACTGAATTCATGCTTAAATTAACGGAACAAAAGATTAGCATAAAACGATAATTATGGCTTCGGGAAACTAATCTATCAATTCTAGCTACGAACGAAATAAAGCAATAAAACTGAAATAATGAACAAAGGAATACCAGTAGAAGAATTGCAGGAAGAAAAGCACGAACGAAAGGAATTGTATTGAATGATTCAACTCGGAAACCAAACCCTAATAAATGATAAATTAAAACTGGATGAAAAGCTCTATGAAAACTGACTGCCTAAAGCTTAATGTCAGCTTACGTTATATAGGAATATAACGTAACATTATTCGCAAAACCTAATACACATTGGGCTTCCTTATTCTCGATCTTTTTATTTGCGTCAGAGTAGCGGCTTGGTCGATCGACCACACAAGGCAGTCGATTGACTGAGGTATGCTGAACAGGAGTTCCTGTAAGTCGGGCTCTGGTCGATCGACCATAGAGGTCAATCGATCGACTAGAGTAGCTGATAATCCGCTTTTAATTCTCGTGGATTTGTCTTTCGGACCTCGGAATACGCACCAAGCTCATTTCTTGAGTAAATACTTCACGTCAAATGCAATGCAAGGTACTCGGGGACGGATTTGGCTCGATTTCTACTCATTTCCGCATAAATCTGCAATATTACATAAAAATACGAAAGTAGACGAATTGGGGCAAATAGTAGCATAAACTACACAAATGAGCTCTGAAATGCGTGTAAAATGGGGTGTAAAACATCATATTTAAGACACGCATCAGTGTCCTTGGTAACCCTACTATAAAGTCCATATAGATCGACTCCCACTTCCACTTGGGTACCTCAAGTGACTGAATCTTACCTTGCGGCCTTCGTTGCTCACCTTTTACCCTCTGACAAGTCAGACACTTAGAAAGGTCAGACACTTAGCCACAAACTCAGCTATATCTCTCTTCATATTAGGCCACTAAAACATTTTCTTGAGGTCCTTATAAAGCTTGTCACCTCCTGAGTGAACTTAATAAGGAGTATAATGAGCCTCTGTCATGATTACTCTCCTCAAATCTGCGTCATCAGGAACACACCATCTCCCATCAAAGCGAACACTCCCATATGTGTGGATAGAAAACCTAGAAACCGTGCCACTCTCCACCCTTGACCTCCATTCTTGGATCCTAGGATCAAGCTTTTGTTTTCTCTTTATATCATCATAAAAATCTGGCTCGATCGTCAAATCCCCGACGGTATCCCCCTTCGGAATCATATGTATCCCCATCTTAGACATCGTATCCCTCAGCTTTAGCAGGGACATAGTTGTACACAACGAATGAATACTCTTCCTACTCAAAGCATCTGCAACAACATTAGCCTTTCCCTCGTGATAGATGATCTCCATGTCATATTCCCCATTCAGCTCCATCCATCGTCTCTGTCGCATGTTAAGCTCTTTCTGAGTGTAGATATATTTTAGACTCTTATGATCTGAAAACGCCTTAAAAGTTGGCCCATAAAGATAGTGCTTCCAAATCTTAAGATAAAAAACAACTATAGCTAGTTCCAAATCATGAGTAAGATAGTTCTCCTCATACGACTTCAACTGCCTTGACGCATAAGCTATAACCTTCCCATTCTACATCAAAATACATCCTAAACCATTCTTTGAAGCATCGGTGTATACTTCAAAGTTGTCACTTCCCTCAGGTAAAGCTAGGATAGGAGTTATGGTCAAACGCTCCTTTAAGGTCTGGAACGCCGTCTCACAACTCTCATCCCACGGAAATCTGGCCTCTTTCCTCATTAAAGCTGTCATAGGCCGCGCGATCATAGAAAAGTCTTTCATGAACCTCTTGTAGTAACCAGCTAAACCCAAGAAACTCGAAATCTCAGCAACATTCTTTGGTTATTCCCACTTGGTAACGGCCTCTATCTTGTTAGGGTCCACCGACACACCCTCTTTAGATATGACGTGACCCAGAAAAGCCAGTTTCTATAGCCAAAACTCATACTTAGATAGCTTGGCATATAGCTGATTATCTCGCAAGGTCTATAAAACTAACCTCAGATGCTCCTCATGCTCCTTCTTAGTCTTAGAGTAGACTAAGATATCATCAGTGAAGACGACCACAAACTTGTCCAAAAAACGGGCTGAAGATTTGGTTAATAAGATCCATGAAAGTTGCTGGTGCATTCGTCAAACCAAAAGGCATCACAATGTACTCATAGTGACCATATCGTGATCGAAAAGCTGTCTTAGAAATGTGCTCATTTGCTATCCTCAACCGGTGATAACCCGACCTCAAATCGATCTTGGAGAACACCCATGCGCCACTCAGCTGATCAAAAAGGTTATCAATCCTTGGTAAATGATACCTGTTCTTCACTTTGACATGATTCATCTCCCTATAGTCGATGCATATATAACCTCATGCTCCCATCTTTCTTTTTTCACAAACAACACTGGTGCTCCCCACGGTGATACACTAGGCAGAATATACCCCTTGTCTAATAGATCATATAACTGTTTCTTCAACTCTTCCATCTCTTTAGGTGCCATACGGTACGATGCTTTAGATATAGGACATGTCCCCGGTTTGAGCTCCACATTGAAGTCAATATCTCTCTTAGGTGGTAACCCCGATATCTCATCTGGAAAAACATCACTGAACTCTCCAACCACATGTATATTAGATGCTGTCAGCTGCTATGCACGCCTATCTCTCACTTGGCAAAGAATCAAGGGACACTTCTTCCTTAAGCATGACTTTAAAGTCATTACAGCGATAAACTTACAATTTGGCCTCACGACAAACCCTCTATAAGACACTCTGACACTCTTGGGACCCTTTAAATACACTTTCTTTTGTCGGTAATCTATCTTAGCATCATACTTACCCAACCAGTCCCACCCGACGATGACCTCAAACCCATCCATATTAAACTCTAGCAAGTTGACCGGTAAGTCTACCTCTCCTTTCAACATGGACACATCTCTATGCAACTTAACACAAGACACCGACTCCCCAGAATGTATAAACACATCATCTTTTACAAGTTCATACTCCCCCAAACCCATAGATAAAGCATGACCTCTAGACACAAAAGAGTGGGTTGCCCCTAAGTCAAATAAAACGAAAGACGGTGTATTATGAACAAGAAAGGTAGCGGTAACTACATATGCATCATTTTCAGCCTCTTGTTTACCTATCATGAAGAGCTTTCCGCTGCTTTTCTAGCCTCCATCCCGGACCAAGGTGTTCGAAGTTGTCGGCTTAGCTGCCGAGTTCTAAGTCACACTCTTGTTCGGGCGCTGATAGGATCCTCCACTATTGCGATTAAAACCGCCATTGTTGTTGTTGTTTTTCTCTCCACGGTTGCCCCAAGACCCAGATAGTCTGTTACTAGCAAAACTCTGACTCAGAGCCTGAGAGAAACTCCCTTGATAAGCTCCTGAAAACCCTCCAACCTTGGCACTGGTACAGTCGTGCCTATTGTGACCCACTTCATCATAGTTGTAGCAAGTAAGGTTGGATTTGTCACTAACACTGTAATACTACGGTTTTATGAGTCTCTGGGTACTCTATCGAGTGGGCCTTACTCTGTCGAGTAAGGGTGTTTTGATTTTAGAAACAGTGTTCTGCCTGTAGGGTACTCGATCGAGTAGCCTGGGTACTCGATCGAGTAAGTGGCACTCGATCGAGTACGTTAGTTACTCGATCGAGAAGATCGGTTAACGGGTATAATTTTGACGGATTTTGTTAATAACACGGATTAGTATATAATTCATATCGTCATCTTTATTAAACACTTTTACAAACCTAATAAACTTAAAAAGGAGATTGAAACTACGTTGTTCGCATCATCCATGTTATTGACAAATATCGAAGCTTAAGAGGTCGGATTTCATCATTCTTTGCATCTTAGTGATCCTTGCGTTAAGGGTAAGATCTAGATACCAATTTTATAGTAGTTAATGAACTTTGTTTAAACCCTAATTTAGAGAATTGGGGGTTTTGATTGTTAATTGTGATTGTTAGTAATTATATGATTATGTGTCAGGAGGAAGATTCGTAGAGTAGAGGTTTTGATACAGCTGTTGAGACTGTCTGCTTGTGTTGCATTCCAGGTAGGGTTTCCCCTGCTCAGTATTAGTCACATAATGTGGTTGTTGTTGATTGTGATTGTTATAAAGTATTATGCTCATATTGTGACGGTTGTTGGATTTGGTGGTTGTTGATTGTTGTGATTGTATCTGTCTGTGTTCTTCGGAGTGCGTCCCTGGCTGAGTGGAGTCACTTGCGGGAGTGGCTTCACGCCCATGATTCGCCTTCTATGGAACCCGCCACAGAAGGGATGTGCACATTAATGGATTTGGGTTTATCGCTCGACGGAGATGAGCGTGGCTTAGGTGGGAACGGTTGCGGTCCCCCACTGGCGGCGAGGAGTAACCTGTTGCGATGGGTACTCTGGCAGGGCTACACACTTTAGTGTGTAGTCAGTATTGAGGAGTTGGTGATGGAGTTCGGGCTGTTGTGTGTGACGATTGAGCTGTGTTGTTTTCTGTCTTATTGTGATTATATAAATGTGTGATTAGTACTGACCCCGTCTTTGTTTTAAAAAATTGTGGTGATCCATTCAAGGATGGTGAGCAGTTGTTGAGCAGGTATGATTAGAGGCATATGAGCTAGCTGGGATGTGTCACCACGAGCTGATTAGAGTCTTCCGCTGTAGTACTTGAGTAGTTTTAGACTTTTGGTTTTGAGGATATGTATTACACTTTTTATCAGTTTGGATTTGGATTGTAACCGCTTTAAACTTTACTACTATTTAAATATTGTTTCGTTATTGTCTTTTGATTATCATTGCCTCGGGAAACCGAGATGGTGACATCTTTATACCTGAGTGGTCCTGGTTAGGCACTTGGAGTATGGGGGTGTCACAAAGTGGTATCAGAGCGACGATCCTGAAACCCGTAACCAATGAATCTAATGAACATAGGGAGTCAATTAAAATGAACCCGGGGTAAAAGTTGTAGCAGCTAATAAAAATGCTTGGGAGACGTCCTAAAGTCGCGAACTCGCCCTGCAATTTTGAACCGGTCACATGGGGATATGTGTCAGGGTCGTAGGTGTTGTCTTTTGGTTTGTATGTGTACATAACGGTATGTGTTATGAATTTTTGGATGTTGGATGTGGATAATTGAAAGTATGGTTAAAAGTTGAAGAGATGTGGTTTATACGTGAATTGAGTGAGAAGTATGTTGGGTGTTTATAATGTGGCATTTTGATAACATGAAGTAGATTGTTTTGTTGATTATATGAGAAATTGCGTAGATTTGCATGCGTAGTTATAATTATAATGTTGGAGTTATAAAGGTTGCATAGTAAGTTTGGGAAAGTGAGCTAACATGCGGGTAGTGTATACGAGCCTGCATGACTCGATCGAGTGGGGGGCACTCGATCGAGTAGGTGAGGTGCTCAATCGAGTGGGTCTAACTCGATCGAGTGGATAGTTTGATGTTTTTCTAGTCAGAACCATGTTTTTGGGTACTCGATCGAGTAGGGGTCACTCGATCGAGTGGCATGTCAGCTCGGTCGAGTATGTTTATGATCAGGAGGTCTGATTAGGTTCTGGAGTCGAGGCACTCGATCGAGTATGTTGGGCACTCGATCGAGTAGCCTCAACTCGATCGAGTGGGTTCTGGTACTCGATCGAGTGGGGTATGTGCAGGCTATATATGTGTTTTTGGGTTATAGTATGTATGTTTATGTCTACCTTTTTCTTATATAGTTTCAAGATGCCGCCTAAGAGAAACGCCCTGTACGCTAGAGTTGAGAGCATGACCACTGATAACATAGTTAAGATGTTGGAGTACCAAGATGCTCTTACGGAAGCTTTACAGAGAGTGGGGAAAGATAAGGAGGTTGATCACTCAAAGATCAGTCTCTACATAGCGAGGTTTAACTCGTAAGAGTATAAGGGAACCAGAGAGCCAATGCTTCTAGATAATTGGCATAGAGAGATGGAGAACATCCTAGATTTGGTGCATTGTCCGGATGAGATGAGGGTAGAACAAGCTGCGTTCTACTTGAGAGAAGCGGCAGGTGAGTGGTGGGACAAGGTAAAGGTGAATGCTAGGGACATGTATGCGAAGCAGGGGCTGCCTGCTATACATTGGGAGGAGTTCCGGAGGGCCATGAGGAGAGAGTTTGTACATGAGCATGTGAGGAGTAAGATGAGAGAGGAGTTCGATGGGTTTAAGATGACATCTGACATGTCGGTAGTTGAGTACTATCGACTGTTCAATGAGAAGTCTAGGTATGCTGAGGATATGAGACTGAGTGATGAGAACCTAGATCTGAGGTTTGAGAAGGGGTTGACCCCCAAGATAATGGAAAAGTCACCCGTGGGAATCCTTACCGATGTTAAGGAAGCTTATGAGAGGGCTGGAAGAGCTGAGAGGCTAGTAGAGATGATCCGAGAGAGGGGTGCTGAGAAAAGGAAAGCTGAGAGTGAGGGTGGTGGCCAATCCAATTACAAGAAGGGCAACCACACTCAGGCTAGAGCGTTTTCATCTGGTTCGGGGTTTAGTGCTGGGGTTTCCTTTGGACGTGGCTGTGGGAGCGGTAGTGGTAGTTGGGGAATGACCTGTTTCGGCTGTGGTGGTATAGGCCACAAGAGACATGAGTGTACCAGTGTGTTGCCGAGAGGTTTTCAGAGACCGGCTCAGGGGAGCTATTCTCAGGGTCCGGCACAGAGTTATGCGAGCAAATGGACCGGTGGGTCATGGAACAACCAGGGAGGTCAGAGCAACAACGGTGGAGGTAACCGTAATGGCGGTAATTCTTATCAGAAGCCAGTCACGAACACCAACAACAATCAGGGGTCGGGTGCTAAACCGACTACGTCAGCCAGTACTGTCCAGGGAGGTGGGTAGAATACAAGTGGAAAGCTGTTTATGATGGAGAAAAAAGCAGCTGAGGACAACGCACATGTTATCACTGGTACTTTTCTTGTTAATAGTGTTTATACCTTTGTTTTGTTTGATTCAGGGGCGTCACAGTCGTTTGTATCTTCGAGTCATGTTAAACAGTTGGGTGTGAGGGAATATGAGTCTGTAAGTGAGAAAGTCTTTATACCTTCGGATGAGTCTGTATCATGTGGGAGGTTGTATATGGATGTATCTATGATAGTTGGGCAAGTTTATCTACCTGTAGACTTGCTATAGTTTCCCTTAGACGGTTTTGAGATGATAGTCGGGATGGATTGGTTAGGAAATTACAAAGCTAAGATAGACTATCATCAAAAGAAAGTGTCTCTGAGAGGTCCTAAGGGTGTTAGTATGTCTTATCGTGGGTTTGTTGTCAAACCCAAAGTTAAGTTGATTGCAGCTGTGACCTTGAAGTCCTATCTGAGGAAGGGGTGCCCGATAATCTTGTGCCATGTGAGAGATGACCGGATAGAGAGTCCGACAGTTGATCAGATACCAGTGGTGGATGAGTTTGCAGATGTCTTTCCAGAGGAGATTCCGGGGTTGCCACCGAAGAGGGAGATAGATTTCAGTGTTGAGCTGAAACCGGGGACGAAGCCAATCTCTAAGGCACCGTACCGGATGGGTCCTAAGGAGTTGGAGGAGCTCAGGAAGCAGCTAGATGATCTGATAGAGAGGAGATACATTAGACCTAGTGTATCACCATGGGGAGGACCAGTTCTTTTTGTGAAGAAGAAAGATGGGAGTCTGAGGTTATGCATAGATTACAGGGAGCTGAACCGAGTGACGGTGAAGAACAAATATCCTTTGCCATGGATAGATGACCTGTTTGATCAGTTGAGTGGTGCATCAGTCTTTTCCAAGATTGATTTGAGGTCGGGGTACCATCAGGTGAAGATTAGAGAGGAGGACATACCAAAGACAGCTTTCAAGTCGAGGTATGGCCATTATGAGTATGTGGTGATGCCTTTTGGGTTATCTAATGCGCCAGCTGTGTTTAAGGATTTGATGAACAGAGTCTTCAGTCAGTTTTTGGACAAGTTTGTGGTGGTTTTCATTGATGACATCTTAGTCTATTCCAAGACTAAGGAGGAACATGAGGAGCATTTGAGGATTGTGTTGCAGACCTTGAGGGAGCATGAGTTGTATGAAAAGTTGTCCAAGTGTGAGTTCTGGTTGGAGAAAGTTGCTTTTCTGGGGCATGTAATTGCTAAGGATGGGGTAGCTGTGGATCCGGCAAAGATTGAGGCAGTTACGAAGTGGGAAGCACCAAAGAATGTAGCTGAGATCAGGAGCTTCTTGGGTTTAGTTGGATATTACAGACGGTTCGTGAAAGATTTCTCCAAGATTGCTAGGCCTATGACAGCTTTGATGAGGAAAGAGAACAAGTTTCGTTGGGATGAGAGTTGTGAGACAGCGTTCCAAACCTTAAAGGAGCGTTTGACCACAGCTCCAATCTTAGCATTGCCTGAAGGGAGTGAGAACTTTGAGGTTTATACAGATGCCTCAAAGAACTGGTTGGGATGTGTGTTGATGCAGAACGGTAAAGTGATTGCCTATGCTTCTAGGCAATTAAAGCCTTATGAGGAGAATGATCCTACACACGATCTGGAGTTGGGTGCAGTTGTGTTTGCTCTCAAGATTTGGAGACATTACCTTTATGGGGCGACCTTTAAGGTATTTTCAGATCACAAGAGTCTCAAGTACATTTTCACTCAAAAGGAGTTGAACATGAGACAGAGGAGGTGGATGGAGTTGATTGGCGATTATGACATGGATATTATCTACCATGAAGGGAAAGCCAATGTAGTTGCAGATGCTTTGAGCAGGAAGAGTGTACATTCCTTGTGCATAGCCATATCCTTGATGAGGTTGAGAGATGAGGTTGGGAGGTTTGGGATACATATGATCCAGAAAGGGGATGCCATGGGAGATTTGACAGTGTAGCCTAATCTATATGATGATATTCGAGGTAAACATGTGTTAAGATGGTGGAGTGGAGAGCTGGAGTAGAGAAAGGGACGGTGTCTAGATTCTCTATTCAGACAGATGGTAGTTTGAGGTTTGATGGGAGGTGGTGTGTCCCTAATGATGAGGAGCTGAAAAAGACAATCATGACAAAGGCACATTATACACCATATTCGGTACATCTAGGTGGTGACAAGCTGTACAAGGATTTAAAGAAGACGTTCTGGTGGCCTGGGATGAAGAAAGAAACAGTTGAGTTTGTGGCCCGTTGTTTGACATGTTAGAGAGTTAAAGGGAAGCAGCGACGACCACAAGGTAAGATTCAGTCTTTAGAGGTACCTGAGTGGAAGTGGGAATCCATTTCCATGGATTTTATCGTGGGTTTGCCAAAGAGTCAGCAGGGTAACAACATGATATGGGTTATAATGGATCGACTGGCCAAGTCAGCTCATTTTGTGCCAATGAAAGATACATGGACTAAGGCACAACTAGCTTTGGCTTATCGGAAGAATGTTCTAAGGTTACATGGGGTGCCTAAAGACATAGTATCTGACAGAGATGCGGGGTTTATCTCAAGGTTTTGGAAAGAGTTGTAGGAGTCTTTGGGAATGACATTGAAGATGAGTACAACATTTCATCCTGCAACAGATGGTTAGATAGAGAGAATGATCAAGACTCTTGAGGATATGTTACGAGCTTGTGTGATGGATTTTGGTGGTAGCTGGGAACAGAGGTTAGATTTGATTGAGTTTTCCTACAACAATAGCTATCATACTAGTATTGGCATGGCGCCATTTAAGGCTTTATATAGGAGGAGATGTAGGAGTCCGATTTATTGGGACGACAGTGCTGAGGCAGTGGTTTTAGGACCAGAGATGGTACATGAGATGGTTGAACAGATTAAGATGATCAGGGAGAGGATGAGAGCAGCTTAGGATAGACAAAAGAGTTATGCAGATCTACATCGCCGGGAAATAGAGTTTCAGGTTGGGGACAAGGTTCTTCTGAAAGTGTCTCCTATGCGCGGGGTCATGAGATTTGGGAAGAAAGGCAAGCTGAGTCAGAAGTTCATAGGACCATATGAGATCTTAGACCGGATTGAAGAGGTTGCTTATCGTTTGTCTTTACCGTCTTCTTTGGATAGGGTGCATAATGTGTTTTATGTATCTCAGCTGTGGAAGTATGTGTGTGATCCGTCACATGTGTTAGAGGCAGAGAACATAGAGCTAGATGAGTCCTTGTCTTACCTTGAGGTGCCTAAGCAGATTCTTGTCCGGAAGGTTAGGAAGACTAGACATGGTCAGACAGTCTTGCTTAAGATCCTTTGGTCTAATCATGAGGTTGAGGAGGCTACATGGGAGGTAGAGGAGGACATGAGAGAGCGTTACCCTTTCCTTTTTGTTCAGGTATGTATGGTTACTGGGCGTAACCTTGTTTCTTTTAGGGGCTAGGAGATGATCGCGAAGAATTTTTGCATCTTTTTATGTTGTTTTTGGTATAGTTAGTAGTGGTTTGTGTCGGGTTGAGTTCGGTCGGTAGCATGTGTCGGAGTTCTTGTGTTGAGTTTTGTGTTGATTTTTGTGTTGTTTGTTGTGTCGGGAGTGTGGTGGTAAGTTTTTATTTTGTTGTGGTTTGAACTTCGGGGACGAAGTTCTTTTTAAGGAGGAAAGACTATAATACTACGGTTTTATGAGTCTCTAGGTACTCTATCGAGTGGGCCTTACTCTGTCGAGTAAGGGTGTTTTGATTTTAGAAACAGTGTTATGCCTGTAGGGTACTCGATCGAGTAGCCTGGGTACTCGATCGAGTAAGTGGCACTCGATCGAGTACGTTAGTTACTCGATCGAATAGGTCGGTTAACGGGTATAATTTTGACGGGTTTTGTTAATAACACGGATTAGTATATAATTCATATCGTCATCTTTATTAAACACTTTTACAAACCTAATAAACTTAAAAAGGAGATTGAAACTACATTGTTCGCATCATCCGTGTTATTGACAAATCCCGGAGCTTAAGAGGTAGGATTTCATTATTCTTTGCATCTTAGTGATCCTTGCGTCAAAGGTAAGATCTACATACCAATTTTATAGTATTTAATGAACTTTGTTTAAACCTAATTTGGGAAATTGGGGGTTTTGATGGTTAATTGTGATTGTTAGTAATTATATGATTATATGTTAGGAGGAGGATTCGTAGAGGAGAGGTTTTGATACGGCTGTTGAGACCGTCTGCTTGTGTTGCATTCCAGGTAGGTTTTCCCCTACTCAGTATTAGTCACATAATATGGTTGTTGTTGATTGTGATTGTTGTAAAGTATCATGTTCATATTGTGACGGTTGTTGGATTTGGTTGTTGTTGATTGTTGTGATTGTATCTGTCTATGTTCTTCGGGGTGCGTCCCTGGCTGAGTGGAGTCACTTGCGGGAGTGGCTTCACGCCCATGATTCGCCTTATGTGGAACCCGCCACAGAAAGGATGCGCATATTAATGGATTTGGGTTTATCGCTCGACGGAGATGAGCGGGGCTTCGGTGGGAACGGCTGCGGCCCCCCACTGGCGGCGAGGAGTAACCTGTTGCGATGGGTACTCTGGCAGGGCTACACACTTTAGTGTGTAGTCAGTATTGAGGAGTTGGTGATGGAGTTCGGGCTGTTGTGTGTGACGATTGAGCTGTGTTGTTTTCTGTCTTATTGTGATTATATAATTGTGTGATTAGTACTGACCCCGTCTTTGTTTTGAAAAACCGTGGTGATCCATTCAGGGATGGTGAGTAGTTGTTGAGCAGGTATGATTAGAGGCATATGAGCTAGCTGGGATGTGTCACCACGAGCTGATTAGAGTCTTCCGCTGTAGTACTTGAGTAGTTTTAGACTTTTGGTTTTTAGGATATGTATTACACATTTTATCAGTTTGGATTTGGATTGTAACCGCTTTAAGCTTTACTACTATTTAAATATTGTTTCGTTATTATCTTTTGATTATCATTGCCTCGGGAAACCGAGATGGTGACATCTTTATACCTGAGTGGTCCTGGTAAGGCACTTGGATTATCGGGGTGTCACTAACACTCCGACCACCACCTCTTCCCTATGCTCGAGATCCCCTTAAAAACCCAGATCCTCCAGAAAAAAGCCCTAAACTGGCCATGGCCGCCCCTCTTGTGGCCTGACTGATTGCCACTCTCAATCTCTACTTTTCTCTTTTAAGTGGTGGTTCTCTCCTTAGCCTCCTCGGCCAAGTCCACCAACCTCTTAGCTCGCCCAGCCTGCGAGTATACCTCTTTTAGATCGGTAATAACTCCACCTGGTAACCTATTCATGATCTTGGGTGTCAACCCCTTCTTGAAACGAAGAGCCAAACTCCACTGTCCCAGCTGCATGTCTTCTGCATAACGTGACAACTCAAGGCACCGGTGATAGTACTCTGTAATAGTGATGTCATCAGACATGGTGAAAGAATCAAACTCGGATCTCAACTTGTGATGGATGTGTTCCGACACGAATTGCTCCTTCATAGCGCTCTTTAGACCTGCCCACAGTATAGCACCGAGACCCTCATCCCTGTAGTAAGCCCTGGCATCTTCCTTCATAGTCTGCCACCAAACTGCAGCCTCACCCCTCAGGTAGTACACCACATGTTCGACATCCAACTCCGGTGGACACTTCACAACCTCAAGAAGACTCTCCATCTCGCGGTGCCAGTTATCGAGCAACTTAGGTTCTCCGGTGCCCTCATAAGTCGAAGGGTTGAAGCGAGCAATGATGGTACTTAGGTAGGTTGCATCCACCGGTTTCTCAGCTCCCTTCCCCATGTTCTTAAGAGCCTCTAGGAGTGCTTCCTTCTGCTTAATCATAAGGGCTACCTCATCTGTGGTCATCTAAGATGCTTAAATATAAGCTGCTGGGCTCTTTGGCGGCATTTTGACCTGATAGAAGTAAGAAAACGTAATCACATAGCCTACAACTCAAAATAAACAAGACCCTTCGCCAAAGAAGCACTCGGCCGAGTATGGTGAGATACTCGGTCGAATACTGCTATTACTCGGCCGAGCTTTCCACTCCAGTAGCCAAACGTTGAAAACACAGAAAACATACTGTAACACCCACATAGGTCGGGACCTTTCCTCTAGGTAATTCCCATCATATGGAGGTGTCATAAGCCTTGGTTTCCCAAGAGTGTAGTGCGATCAACAAATAAATAAGTACTTTAGATTACATAGATAATTAAGTTGTAATGTTAAGTGACTTTAAGTTAAGGGATATGAAAGTTATCCTAATAGTGCAACCAAATGGAATGGAGTTTTTAAATGTCAAAACTAAATAAGAAAAATTGGCGACAACAAGGTAGACCGCACCCAAGTCCGCTACTCAATATGCACACTTGTTGACACTGCTCCTCACATGGGCGAAAATCACCATATAGTTCATCAAAAGTAATCAAACCCAAGTGTTAGCCAATGATATAAATGTTCAATGATAAATGAGAGATGCAACCAACTTACTAATTTAATGAGGTGTAAAAATGTGACAAGTACCCACCAAACTCATCTCTTCCAACCGTGACCGGGATACACCCACGACGTCACCAATACCACTAAGGTACTCAGAACACGTTCGTGGTACCGGGCCCGAGTGCGACTCGAGTCCTTTGCCAGACCACATGCCTCACCGCATGAGTCCCTTCATAACCCAAGTACTCAATGTGCACATTCCCTTGGAGTCGGAAGCTCTAAGTGGGACTTGAGCGGAAGACGGTTTCCCAACCGCCTTTTGTCTCCAAAACCATCATCAACATCCCCCAACAATCTCCAATGGCAACAATTCACCAACCACAAGAACAATTAACTAAACAAGTATGTCATTAAATTCATACAACAAACAATTTATGCCTATAACTACACTAATTCATTTTCTCTTCTTTTAATTGCTTATTAACATGTTATAATGCAAGATAATTAACACTAGAATCATTCACCATACTTATTCTTTCCAAAATCATCATGAGACCAAAATCATCATGAGACCACAATATGTACCAAATTCTAATTATCTAAAACATGTTATAATGCAACTACTATGAAATAAATGTAATTAATGGTATTAAATGCACAATTAAACACTCATAATACCATAGCTAAGTAGGGAAACCCTACCTCGAGCTTATCTCCATAAATCCAAAAACTACTTCTAAGAAATGCTCCTCAATGAAGCTTCCTACACATATTAATTATTACAATCAATACTACAATCTATTATAACAAACATACTAATTTAATCCCTTGCATTCTTACAACATACCGAGTAGTTAAGTAAGGAGTAATCGACTAACTAAATAAGGTTGTTATGACAAGATACAAGAGAAGAGAAAGTGTAGATCTACTTACAACAAAGAAGAAAGGCTAAGGAGGAAAGAATCTTCTTTAGAAAAATTAGGATTCTTGAGAGGATTTTATGGTGGAGAGTTTAGAGAGAAGTTCTGGAAGTTTAGTGAGTGGTGAATAATGTTTGAGAGGGGTTTTGGTGTAGGAAATATAAAGTGACAGGGTTATGAAAGCGACATCTCACCAAGTATTTTTCCGTATAAAACTCACTCGACGGCACTCAGTCGAGTGGAAGCCCACTCGATCGAGTGGAGGCTTCACTTGGTCGAGTGGATAGTCACTCGGTCGAGTGACTGACTTTCCAAGCCTTCCAACCTACTGTATTGGAGTACTCGGTCTTCCACTCAGTCGAGTAGAGCTGCACTCGGCCAAATGGGTTCTTTATTCGGTCTAGCTATAACTTAAATAAATACGAGGTATTACAATCTTCCCCCCTTAAAAGAACTTCATCCCCGAAGTTCACTCCCGACACTAGGTATGGGATATGGCCCCCAAGGTACAATATGGCGAGTCGGGATATATATAAGACTAGTGTTGACTCAAAGGTGACGTTAGGTGGCGGGTAACTACATATACGAAAGGAGGAAAGAAAGAAAACTCTATTTGAGGTACTTGCGTAGTACGCCCTACCCCTCTAGAAACATGGTTACGACCTCATAACTGACTCATACTTGCTCAAAAAGGTGAGGGTATCGTTCTTTTATGTTCTCCTCGGCCTCCCAAGTGGCCTCCTCCACAAGGTTATTGGACCACAACACTTTCACCAAGATTGTCTCATCATGTCTTGTCTTCCTAACCTTTCGGTCTAGGATTTCTTTGGGTGTTTCTACATATGTTAGGGCATCATCGAGTTTCATCATCTCCGCTTCGAGCACGTGATCAGAGGGGTCACTTATGTACTTATGCAATTGAGACACGTGGAATACATTGTGAACTCGGTCCAAGGCCGGTGGAAGTGCTAAGCGATAAGCCACTTCCCCGACTCTATCCAACATTTCATAAGGGCCAATGAACTTTTGGCTCAACTTGCCCATTTTTCCAAATCTCATGACTCCTCTCATGGGTGAAACCTTGAGTAGTACCTTGTCTCCTACCGCAAACTCTATGTCACTTCTCCTCAAGTCGGTGTAGCTCTTTTGCCTATCTTGTGCGGCTCTCATCTTCTCACGGATTACACGAACTTGATCAACCATGTCTTGGATCATTTGAGGTCCCAATAGCACGGCTTCGGTGCTATCATCCTAACATATCGGGCTTCGGCATTTCCTTCCATATAAAGCTTTAAATGGTGCCATGTCAATGCTAGCGTGGTAGCTATTGTTATAGGAGAACTCAATCAAATGTAGCCTTTCTTCCCATGAACCTCTGAATTCAAGAACACAAGCCCTCAACATGTCTCCCAACGTTTTAGTTGTCCTTTCCATTTGTCCATCCGTCGCGGGGTGGAAGGCCGTACTCATTTTCAATTGAGTACCCAAGGAGCTTTGAAGCTCTTGCCAAAACCTATAGATGAACCACGAATCTCGATCCGAAATAGTGTCTTTTGGGAATCCATGAAGCTTGACCACATACTCGCAATATGCATTAGCTAATTCTACCTTGCTCCAAGTATCCTTCATTGGAATGAAATTAGCCGACTTGGTTAGTTTATCCACGATAACCCAAATTATATTGTTCCTTTTTGAGTCCTTGGTAAGCCCACTATAAAGTCCATGGAGATTGACTCCCATTTCCGAATCACACATCCAAAGGTTTCACCTTCCCTTGCGGTCTCTTGTACTCCCCCTTACTCTTTGACAAGTCAAACACCTTGCCACAAACGCCGCTACCTCCCTTTTCATATTCGGCCACCAAAATTTTTCTTGAGTTCCTTGTACAACTTTTCACCACCTGGGTGCACCGAATAAGGTGTGTTGTGGGCTTCATTCATAATCTTCTTCTTAAGTTCATCCTCATTCGGTACATACCAGCTCCCTTTGAACCTTAGACTTCCATCCATGTGCAACTCGGATCGAGAGGGCTCTCCCTTTTCCAGTGCTCCCTTTCATTCTTAAATATTCATATCATTAGCTTGCCTTCTCCGGATTTCATCATATAACTAGGGCTCTAAGGTCAAATCACCCATTGTCTCCCCTTTTCGTATCATATGGATACCCATCTTGCTCCCTTCTTCCTTCAACCTTAGCATTGACAAGACGGTACACAAGGAGTGCACCTACTTCCTACTCGAGGCATCAGCCACCACGTTATATTTCCCTTCATGGTAGAGTATTTCCATGTCATAATTCCCAATTAGCTCAATCCATCTCCTTTGCTTCATGTTCAACTCTTTTTGGGTGTATATGTACTTCAAACTTTTGTTGTCGGAAAACACCTTAAAGGTTGTTCCATACAAGTAATGCCTCCAAATTTTTAATGCAAAGACAATGGCTCCCAATTCTAAGTCTTGAGTTGGGTATTTCTCCTCATGAGTCTTCAATTGTCTTGATGCATAGGCTATGACCCTACCATTTTGCATAAGCACACACCCCAAGCCATTCTTTGATGCATCGATGTAAACCTCGAAATTCTCACTTCCTTCCGGCAAGGCTAGAACCGGGGCCATGATTAGGTGCTCCTTTAGATTTAAGAAGGCCATCTCACAACTCTCGTCCCACTTGAAACGGCTCTCCTTCTTCATTGCGATGTCAAAGGTTTTGCAATCTTAGAGAAGTGACATGTTTTAAACCGAGTCTTAAGATTGCAATACCTTACACATTGTTTGGTACCGTCATCGTGCATTAAATCACTTGACCGAACACTTCGACCACTACACCGTCACGAAACTTAATAAAACACTCTTTTTTCTTACCAAAACGGTTTTAAACCGAGACTTTTTCCGACCAAACGAGTTGTTACACTTACGTCGGTTTCTCGCCATAACCAAACATGTAAGTATGAGGGTGTAAAAATCCTTCTTTTATCACGTCTTTACTTGTTTTATGATCATAACATGCTAAAACATGCATAACACGATCCCAAACATAGGATAGACGAGCCAAAATTGAGTTTTGGCCTGAGACAGAAGCCCCTTGTTCTGCACAAAGGCTCGCGCCTCAATGGGGGTGTCAAGGTCAGACTCAACCGTGTTTGTTCTCGTCTTTCCTCATCAATTCATTTTCATATTTGTAATCGGTTTTTACCATTTCAAATATTTTCAAACCCTTTTAATTATTTTTTCACGTTTTAACCATAAAACATTTTTCACCCTTGGTTCCTCATACCATGACGGTTTAATCCGTGTTTCGTTGATAATATTTGGTTAATTACATTTAAAAGGCATTTAAAAGCCTTTTATTTCATTTCTTTACATTTTGGGAGGTATTTTAAAGCCTTTCATCATTTCTTTACATTTTTGTATTAGTCACCTACACAAAGTCATCCTTGGTTCTACATACCATGCCGAATTTTAACCCGGGTACGATGATGAGTACCGACTAATTATATTCAAATGAACTTAAAATAATTAGTTCATGATGATTCTCAAAACTATCCATGTCAAGTCGAACCCGACACCGAGTATCATCAAAATAATGATGATTATTCGACTCCTTAAATCAACAAATGCGGTCTAAACGGCCCTTTCAAACCAAATCGTGTCAAATACCCATTTTTCAATATGTTTTATAAACGTATTTCAAATGGTCAGAGCACGGCATATAACCGTTGACTGACCCGCGCCTAAACAAGCCTTTTCTTTCTTATTTTCAAAACCAGGGGAGGCCCCCTTACACCGCCGGCATGCTCGCGCCTCATATGGCCGCCTGGCATAGGGCCTGTTTCCTTTCCAGCATTAGTCTAGGACGATCCCGACTCCGGCTAACCCGGATATAGGACGGATTAGATGACTATTTGCTCATTAAAAAATCATATTTGCAAAATGCTTTACTAAGACAAATGGATCGCGTTATGCATCATAAACCTAAAACGGTAAATGGATGTTTAATTTCCGTCTTGCATGCAAATCAATCATAAATCCAACTCGACATCTTATACTTGATACTTGGATTAAATCAACCGACTTAGAAAGCTCTCACATGTTAGGTTTAAATTATTGGATGCGCATTCATGCATTTAAACCATTTTATCAACTTTTGTATTCAACCAACCAAGATCGATCAGTAGAGGCCGCTACCGCGGGCGGGATTGGTTGTCTGGTTAAAAGGCTTCCCAATACGTACCTTCACCTCTTACTCAGAAACTTTGGATAGTGGACGACCTTATCCAGGGCGTACGAGAGTCATTCTAGAGATAGGATGCTAAAGAGGGACGATTCCTTATCTTTAGTACCTATGTCAAACATCGCTTTTGCCTTGATTGACCTAGGTATAAAGTGGATTCGAACGGGTTCTAAGCATCCCACAAATGCTTGGTGGCGACTCCAAACATCTGTAATTGTTTCGAAACCCTTACCGAGACGAAACCGACCGATCTAAAACGATCCGGTCGAAAGCATTTTTACGCCGCCGAGCGTGGCTTTCAAAAAGACCGCTATACGTCCAACAGATCGGCTTGGCATGTAGGTGGCTGTGTCCACAGATTGGCGACTCCGCTGGGGAGAACTAGGACACTTACGTCTTTGTGATCCCTAGATGGTGAGACTCGAACGAGGACTTGGTTAGAATGCATTAATGATATTATGGTCACGGTCGAGTTCCTTGTCCGGACCCATAACCTAACTCTTTTCGACCAATTGGCTCGTCTCGTCGGCGTGAGTTTTCTCATCCCCGCGTTTCGAATCCCGATTGAGTCAAGCATACCATTGACGTTACACATTTCTGTTTTGTAAAAGAGCTTTAATTACCTTCGAGCACGAGGCTAGGGCACCCTTCTTACACATTTTGTTTGGATTGGTATCCCTCTCGCAAACCGGGGTTTGATTGCTTGGTGTGTAACCCACCCTTTTAAGCCAAAACCCGTGTCAGCATTATGCATAATATAATGAAACTGTGAGTGCTTATGTGCTACTTGATCATAAGTCCTTCCGTGTCATTTTCAAACTTTCATAAACACCTTTTTCCGTCGTTATAATGGCCTTTTCAAACCTCGGTCTTTTACCGACCTTTGCACGCCTTTCTAGGCCGTCGTAGTGACAATTTTCAAAACCGGTTTTTATAACCACTTCAAACACGCTTTTCTAGGCCGTCGTAATGACGATTTTTATACCCGGTTTTTATAACCATTTCAACACGCCTTTCTAGGCCGTCGTAATGACGATTTTCAAACTCGGTTTTCTACAACCATTTCAAAATCACCTTTTTACGCCGTTATAATCGCCGCGTCTAGACACGGATTTTAACCCGTTTCGCGCCGACAATGGCTTTTTTCAAAACCCGAGAAAGGCACACACCCTTTTCTCGAGACACTTTCGAGATCCCGAGGACCATACACCGTCCCCGAGACCTCTTCAAACATTTCAAACTCGATTTTCAAAACATACAATTTTGAATTTCAAAAACCGTCTTGGGAAACAATACACTGTTTTTCGAGCCGACTCAAACTCAAAACCGTCTTTTGCAAAGAAACTTAAGACAACCCTTTCAACTCAACGACTTGCGGAGATCTCTGTCTTCGGAAGCCGTCCATAAAGCGACAAATGAATCTTTTGAAAATTTCTATTTTCGAAAATTTCAGCCCACCATTCCAATTCCGCCTCGTGTCTATCGAGTCGAAGCAAACGTACTTATGGGTGTTTACTTATGAGTCGTCTCACCATGAGACTCGCCCATTGGCATCACGCCACTACATTGGACGCGTGTCAAAAGTTCGGTCAACACCGTCAGGTAATAAATCGAGTCAGCATCGAGGAACCACACATGGTCACCCTCGTCTTGTTGAGTCTCATCTTTGTCTCGTCCTTTGTGTTGTCTGCGTTCAGTCTTTGAGCCATGTCAGATTGAGTTATAATGTGAGCCATTTTGCTGCCTCAGAGCCATGGCCCCTTCTTCAACTTCGTCTGTCAACAACAACAACAATGATAACAACAGAGATGTCACGACTGCTCAACTAGCCAGCCTGCTCACCGCTCTTAAGTTCACTCTGGACCGTGTCGAGACCCGTATCGACACCCTAGAAAACAAGGAAACTGGAGAACATAACACTCCACCTCTGACTGCAACTGAGAAGAGGCTAAAGCTCTTGGAAGAACAGCTCCTAGCCCGGGGTAACAATATCCATCTTAAAAACAACCGAAGGTTCGAATCTGTTGGGGATCAACTAGCCAACAACTTCACTCTGGCTGATGTGCCCAAGTTTAAGGGAGTGGAGGACCCACTCAACCATATCCGAGCCTTCAAAGACTACATGGCCATAAAAGGGGTCAAACAGGAGCTTTTCACCCGGATCTTTCCGACTTCTCTAGAACCAATCCCTCGCCAATGGTACTACTCCCTTGACCCGAAGAACCTTAATACATGGGATGAGGTCGCAGTTGAATTTGCCAAGCAATATGCCGACAATGTTGAAATCCAAGCCAATACCCGTACTCTTGAGGTTCTAACCCAGAATGCAAGGAGGGATTCACCGAGTTCTTAACCCGTTGGAGGAGGGTAAGTACTCAGCTGGTCAGCAAGCCGAGTGAATCGACCTTGGTGGAAAAGTTCGTCAACAATCTCCGCCCAGTGTATGCCAACTTACTGAGGTACCAAAACATTAAAACCTTCCAAGATCTGCAAATCCTCGGGACACGCATTGAAGATGACCTCCGGAAGGGTGTCTTGGCCAAGACCACTGGCAGAGGCTACCAAGGATCCACCTCAACTGGATCTCGCCCTTACGGCCAAACGAACAAGATTGATGAGGTCAACCTCGTTGAACCATCCGCTAAGAGAGCTGAGCGCCCCCAGAGAGTGTGCACTAATATAGGGTCAACTTATGCAAGTGCCCTGAAAAGGCTCATGGACCAGGGGAAGTTGCAACCAATCGGACCCACCCCGGATCCGACCGATGCTAAGAATCCCGCTTCTGGAACCCCAATGCCCACTGTCAGTACCATCAAGGGAAAGGGCATGATACAGAAACCTGCTTCAAACTCAAACACATCATCCAAGACATGATTGAGAAAGGGGATTTGCCTTTGCCCCCGCCGTCTAAGCCAAAAAACAAAACGAACCCTCTCGGAATCCACGCTATCTCCAACGATGAGCCAACTCTGGACTGCTCTCACCTCATTCTGCCAGTTGATGACGAGGTGAACGCCTTAGAGAAAGATCCCTCGGACGGAGTATTTATGTTCAGTGCCGCCACTATGCTCACCATGTTCCAACAGGTTGAGGAAGCCATAGCCAGTCTCTCCGAAAGGATCACCCGATTTGACGATGCCTACCGTCGACTTATCTTCAATCCTCCACCACCACGCCCGAGGGAGAGTCCCCCGAGCGCCCAAAACTACCCTCACCAGGATAGATTGCTCCCGCGACCATTCTGGCATGCACCTCACAATAATCACCCTCACAATAATCACCCTCGCAATAATCACCCTCACAATAATCACCCTCACAATAATCACCCTCACAAAAACTACCTTCACGAAAATATCCCTCGCAAAAACTGCCCACCGAGGAATACCCCTCCAAGGTGCCTTCGAGATCCCAAAATAAATGGCATCTAGAGAGATGATGTTGAAGATGTCTATATTGTCCCAGGGAAAGTGAAACAGGCGAAAGAGATCGGTCACCTTACCCGGTCCGGACGCCCCTATCAGAACCCCAACAATTCAACGGTCGCTCCAACAACGAACGACCAAGTCCTCCCGGACATGGACACTCAACCAAAAGCTCTTGAGAATTCAATCCTCAAGCAGCTTCAGAAGGCAAAAGCCGAAATCTCAATCTGGCAACTGATCGCGACATCCTTCGAGCATCGGCAGGCTCTACTACAAGCCTTGGGAAAATTAACAGTGCCCTCTACCTCCTCCCTTGAAGAAATAGTGGCACACATGACAAGGGACGCCCCTGACTTGAACAACCCGGTCGTCTTCTCTGACGAGGATATCCCTCTCTTCGGAGCCAATCATAACCTTGCCTTGTACATTACCGCACAATGCCTCAAGAAGAATGTGCCCATGGTCCTTGTGGATGACGGATCCGGAGTGAATGTCATTCCCCTCAAGACGGCTCACAAACTGGGTGTTAAAGAAGCTGATTTGGTCTCAACGAATCAAAGAGTACGCGCCTACGACGACACTCGTCGCAAGGTCGCGGGGCTTATCACCCAACTGATACCCGTCGTTGTGAGTACCAAAAATAAAATTTATAATCCAACTACAACTATAGACAGTGGTAGCAGGGTCGAACCACAGGGAGGCGAATGTAATTAATAATTGTCTATTTCTAGTCTTAAGGTAACAGTATGTGGGGGTTGATTGATTTGAGTGATCTATAGCTAAGGCAATAAAAGTAAAATAAACTAAACAGTAGATAAAATCAAGAATTAAAAGGGTGCTAAGATGGTCGGTTCACTATAGTTTTGGCGGCAGTATACTAGGTAGGTCTAAATCAAACACGTGAGACGGGAAAATAAGAGGTCCTCCCGGTCCACTCTCACAAGTAGCATCTCTCGATCTCGCTACAGGTCCCTAATATCACTAATACTAACTTTCGTCCTGAAAAGTGACTCGAAAGGCTAAACTAGCATATCTTTCGATCTCGCTAATCTAGTCGTCTTAATTAGGCAGGCTATCTCCCTTCCCTATCTTTCGATCTTTATTGGGTCGGTCAAATCCTAAACATTCAACTAGTCGCGTGCACTCGATTCGTCGAACAAAGCAATTAAATTAATTAAAACGAAGCATATCTCACGAGGCCAGTCGATCGACCAGGGTACCCAGTCGATCGACCATGGCGCGATTCAGGGTCCCCTATTCTAATGCCGCCTAATCTACAGTTCCCCCCTACATCCTAGCACAAGCTATTTAGCTACTCATACTGGGAATAATAACAACAATAAAATTGACTAATAAAACTACAGAATTCATGATTAAAATGGCTAAATAAACGATTAACATAAGATGATAATTCGGCTTTGGGAAACTGATCTAGCAATTCTAAATCTATGAATGAAAGCAAAACAATTGAATAAAATCAGGAGAGTACCGTGTGGAATTGCGAAGGAAAACAACAAAGCCGAACGCGAAAGTGAATTGTATTGAATACGAAACAATATTGAAAACCCTAATTATTTGATATTCTAATACCTCAATAAAACTGAATGAAAACTCGATAAAAGGGAACCCCCTTATGCTGAAACTAAAGCTACGTTATATAGGAATACAACGTAGTTCTTATTTCCTAAAACCTAATACAATGGGCTTCAAACTTCTCGATCTTTTAATTCACGTCTGAAAGAGCGTCTTGGTCGATCGACCATGCAAGGCAGTCGATCGACTGCTCTTCGCTGAATAGTGGCTACTGGAACTCGTGGGTTGGTCGATTGACTATGGGCAGCGGTCGATCGACTGAAGTAGCTGATATTTGACTTCTAACTTCTCGTGGATTTGCCTTTCGGGCCTCGAAATGCGCACCAAGCTCGTCCCTTGAGCAAATACTTCACGTCAAATGAAATGTAAGATACTCGGGGACGGATTTGGCTCAATATCTACTCATTTCCGCATCAATCTGCAATATTACATAAAAATACGAAAGTAGACGAAATGGGGCAAATAGTAGCCTTAAACCACATAAATGAGCTTTGAAATGCGTGTAAAATAGGGTGTAAAACATCATATAATTGACACGCATCAAACTTCCCCAAACCAAACCCTTGCTTGTCCCCAAGCAAGAACTAGACTCGATCCTAAAACCTAATGGAACGAGTTCAATCTCAGAGCGAAATGCACATGTAAAGCCTAAACCGATTTAATGCAAAAACCAACAATCAATTAGAAATGTGAATCATGCAAACGAGTTATGTAGTCGTCAAAAACTGATGAACCGTCAACTATAGAGACTTATCAAATTGGACTCTCACGGGTCGCTCAAATCACTCAATAAATACAGGTGAATATATGTGAAAGATAGAAAGAATTCATTTTGTTAGTGACACTCACCTAACTACGACCTATAAGAACATGCCTGCAATATAATATGAAAGTAATCTCTACAACCGTACATATGCATTCCAACCGAACAAATGACCATGACACATGCCGAGGTAAATAAGGGATAAGTGAGGTAATGGGCAGGAAAGGCAAAACATTTATGGGAATGTGGGGGTACAGGTGATCAAGCTAGTACCGTAACAAAACCATATGAAAATATCCAATTCTTGCTCAAACTTCAATCCTCACGGTGCTATAGCAAGCACAAAACTCACAATCTCCGAAATAATCAACTCCCCATAAGATACAAATGAAACATGGGGGCAAAATTCACCATTTGAATAAAGACTTGAATCATGCGAATTGATTTCTTTTCTTCTCGGGCGTCGGTCGATCGACCAAGTAGAGCAGTCGATCGACTGCATTAAACAGTATAACACTCTCTTTTTCTTTTTCGAATCATTTTTCTTCCTTTTTTTTCTTTGTTCTTTTCTTTCCTCTTCCATTTTCTCAATAACATCTCAAAAGGAGCATACGCCACCAAAAACGTAGTAACAATCCCAAAAACTAAACTACTAGCTTGACAAGGGCAGGCTAAATGTAGGATGTAGTAAACGGGACAAAAAGGCTATTTTTGGCAGTGTGGAGCTTATGGGTAAGATGAGAAAGAGGGGACCTCTACCACATGTGTCAACAAACCACAAACCGAATGCACACAGGTATTAAGCAGATTAAGTTCATATTTATGCAAATTAATGAAACATGTCTCATAAGGTGAACTACTCACAATCCTAGATAAACTGGTCATGGATGTCACCAGTTATAGGCTCTAAACCTTAGAAAATATAAGTAGTTTGCCAAAATTCTAAGTCAAGTCTCAAGTCCAGCAAGAAATTTAACGAAAACTCGTAGACTATGCAGTTGACTCTACTAATAACATATCAATTAGCAAGGCTCAGGCGATAGAACAGATGCAAATGCAATGTCATCATTGAAATACTATCGTTCCGACTCAACCTATATGCTAAAATAAACGTGCATTTTTTTTTTGAATTTTATTGAAATTTTTCAATTTTTTTGAATTTTGTGTATATATGGACAAATTAAACAACAATGCAAGACAAAATGAAAACGTGAATGCAAGCGAATGAAATGCAACGCAAAACCCTTCCCCAAACCAAATCGCACAATGTCCCCATTGTGCAAAATCATGTAATGAAGAAAAGGAAAACAGGAATTTGCGAGAAAATTAAGTAAACAAGACATGAAGTGAAGACATGGAGACTCACAAGACTTTAAGCGCAGCAAAAGGAAACTTCCCCAAACCAAATGAGCGTGAGTAGGAGGTTTGAGCCGGCGGTGCTACTAATAGGTACCTGAAAAGATAACAATACCACGCATAAAACCGAGAAAGCAATGTGGAAGCGGTAATTATGTGCAAAAATTAAGATTGGAAGAAAACAGAATTATGTCGGAAAATAAAGAGGAGGAAAGACTCCCTCAATTCCGCAAAACGACCAAACACAGCAGGGTAAAGGTCGTTAACAGGTACAACAGCGACAACGGTCGATCGACTGGAATGAACAGGAACAGAAGCTCCTAGAAGTCGCACCTCAGTCGATCGAGTAGGGTAGGCGGTCGATCGACTGGAGGTACTGCTGTAACTTTCTGATTTCTTCGAATTAGCTCGATAACTTGAGCTATCAAGGTCTATAAACCTGCAAACACACATAATAACGTGCCCAAAATTGCGCAAAACTCAAAGTAACGGTATAAAGTACTAAAAATCCTAAGCAAACTTAAAATGCGAAGTCTCGCGCACACAAAACAATAAAATAAAAGGTTCAACGAAAGCAATAAAAATGTATAGTTCGTGAAAAAGTCTCAATCAACTAATAGTTGATCAAGAACGGCCATGGAATGGCCCACTTGGTCGGCTTCTGGCTACAAGAGGTAGCCTCAACAGTGCTCATCTTTTCAGCTGCACTCTTCTCATTTGACATCCAGAACTCAACGGATCAACATGTCGGACATCTTCCCATTCAATGACCTCTTCGGACTCGTCGGAATCCAGATCAGACTCCGTTGCTTTGACTGGCTCATCTTCGGGCTCCTCATCCGTGCCATAGCTAAGGCATCCTAGACCGCCTCTTTGAACTATTGGCTCCTTCACAGCTGGAGCGACATGCGGCTCTTCCTTCCCCAAACCAGCTCCTGCAATGTCTAAAACAGAGGAATCGTCCTCCACTTTGCTCCCAGTCTGGGGCGGAGGTGTCACAACAGGAGTAGGGACAGAGATAGGCATATCAGGAAGTATAAAATAAGATTTCTTTTCAGAAACCGTATTGCAAGTGACGGGCCACATGGGGTCTTTCTTCCTAGCTTTCTGGGCAAAGACAATGGAGGGCTTCCCTACCTTAAAGGTCAAAGTACCCGAACCAACATCAATAACTGCACCAACAGTGTGAAGGAATGGTCTACCTAGAATAATAGGAATGTGGGAATCTTTGGGCATATCTAGTACCATGAAGTCAACAGGGAAGAAGAACTTCCCTATTTGCACGGGAATGTCCTCTAAGACTCCTATAGGCTGGACCGCAGAGCGATCAGCCATCTGTACGGTCATGTTGGTGACTGCAAACCTATTCAACTTTAACTTCCTAGCAAGACTCAAAGGCATTACACTAATACTGGCTCCTAGGTCACACAAGGCTTTCTCAAAATGAAAGGTGCCAATATTATATGGGACTGAAAAACTACCTGGGTCTTCTAGCTTAAGGGGTGCAGTATGGGTCAAATAAGAGCATGATTCCGCAGTGAGTGCTACAGTATGCACAGTTTCAAGTGACTTCTTTTTAGACAGTAATTGCTTCATAAATTTCATGTAAGCAGGCACTTGATTAACTAACTCAAGAAAAGGAACCTGTACGTTTAAACTACGAACAACATTTTCAAATTTATTAAACGATACCTGTTCCTTCGTCGGCACCAATCTCTCTGGATAAGGAGCTCTAAGAAGTAACTTAGCCCTCTCCTCTAAATCTCTCATGCCGGCATCAGTGGACTTAGGCAGAAAGTCCACAACCTTCTCCTTGTTGTAGCTTGACCCTTCTTCAGACCGTCTCAAATGTGAACCATTAAAACCATTAATCGACATAGGGTCATATTTCGGAACCGGAACGGACCCATCAGCATTCGGGTCTTACCTCAATATTTTCGGCGCTGTCGCACCCCGAAACAAGTGATCCCTCAAGCTATTAGGCATTGGAGGACGAAAAGAATCACTATAAGCAGCACTGTCAGTCGATCGACCAGGTTGCTCAGTCGATCGACTGACTTCTACAGAAACAATAGCTTCTGGTTGTCGCGGACCAGTCGATCGACTGGATATGTCAGTCGATCGACTGACATACCTGCTGATCGTCTTTTTCTTGTTTTTGTTCGTCACAACCTTCTCCTTGCTTGGTTCCGCCTCATCCTTTTCAGTGACATCCTCAACCATAATGGGCCCATCAAGGGTAGACCCACTCCTCAAGGTGATTGCATTTAAGGTCTCCTTTTGTTCAGTTTGAGTCGGTAAATGTCCCGGAGCTCGAGTTGTATTCTTGCTAGCCAATTGGGAAATTTGGCTCTCCAGCATCTTCATCCCGGCCTCTCTAGCTTGGGACTCCTTCAGAAACAAGTTCTTCAGTTCGGCAAACTCAGAATTTTGGGATTGTTGTTGCTGCTGAGGTGGAGGCTTTTGGAAATGTTGTTGCTTATGAGGGGGCACATAATTCTGTTGCTGCTGTTGTGGAGGTTGAGTCGGATTTAAGACATTTTGGCTGCTCCACCTCAGATTCGGATGGACATTCGGCTCATAATAAATGTTCGTCTGCCTATAATCTTGAAAGGCAGCACAAGACTCAAATGGATTAGGACAGTTGTCTGAAACATGTCCCTCAACTCCACATCTTTTGCAGACGAAAGGACCGTCTGAAACAGCATTCACATGGTAGATCCCTCCTTTTGAAGCTCCTCCCAACTCGTACTTATCAAATCTCGCCGTGAGAGCTTCTAATGCAGCTACAGAAGGAGATTCAACAGCTCTCCTTTGATTTCCCCTAGAATTTCCATACACAGCTTTATGGATGGCCAAGTCATCAATGATTTTCCACCCCTTAGTCTCTCCCATATTCTCCTGGAATCGCCACTGGCTGCCGCATCCAGTATAGCTCTCTGATCGTCATAGAGCCCATTGTAGAACTGATTGCATAAGCTCCATTTCTTAAACCCATGATGCAGAATGGTTCGCACCAGCTTCTTGAAACGGACCCATGCCTCATGAAAGTTCTCATCAGGCCCCTGTTTAAAGCTTGTGATCTGAGCTCTAATAGCATTCGTCTTCGAGGCAGAGAAATATTTCTTATAAAACGCTAAGGCCAGCGAATTCCAGTCGGTGATCCCATTAGCAGCTCGGTCCAGGTCTCTGTACCACTCCCTTGCAGCATCACGAAGTGAGAATATAAACATTGTCTCCTTCACCTGGTCCTGGGTCACACCGGTCGGTGGGGGTATAGAGCAGCAATAATCAATAAATATCTCCATATGCTTGGCTGCATCTTCATTTGCAGCTCCCCTGAATTGGTTTCTCTCAACCAAGTTGATATAAGAAGGCTTCGGTTCGAATTTCCTACCAGCTCCCGATAATTCAAACCCCTTATATAGATTTGCAGCTGTCGGCTCAGAGTGACTTGCTATAGTCGCTTCTTCAGCCATCTCTAGAAAATCTGGAGAAGTGACGGTCTCAGCTGATGAAGTAGAAATAGGAGATGAAGGTGGATCCTCCTCGAACAGCTCGTTCTCGTAGTAACTAGACAGGGTACTCAGCTCTTCCTCTGTCGGCAATATCCTAGATGATCGTCAAACTCGCGCAAAGTCTTCTTAATCTCAGGATTGAACGATACTAATTCGCCACCCTGTGACCTGCGCATAAGAGGAAACTACAAAAAGAATATGAGAATAGCTTAAGGAACAAATGTCCCTTAAACTAAGAAACAGACTAAAATAAAACAACTAAAAATTAGAACAATTGCCTCCCCGACAACGGCGCCAAAATTTGATACCCGTCATTGTGAGTACCAAAAATAAAATTTATAATCCAACTACAACTATAGACAGTGGTATCAGGGTCGATCCACAGGGAGGCGAATGTAATTAATAATTGTCTATTTCTAGTCTTAAGGTAACAGTATGTGGGGGTTAATTGATTTGAGTGACCTATAGCTAAGGAAATAAAAGTAAAATAAACTAAACAGTAGATGAAATCAAGAATTAAAAGGGTGCTAAGATGGTCTGTTCACTATAGTTTCGGCGGCAGTATACTAGGTAGGTCTAAATCAAACACGTGAGACGGGAAAATAAGAGGTCCTCTCGGTCCACTCTCACAAGTAGTATCTCTCGATCTCGCTACAGGTCCCTAATATCACTAATACTAACTTTCGTCCTGAAAAGTGACTCGAAAGGCTAAACTAGCATATCTTTCGATCTCGCTAATCTAGTCGTCTTAATTAGGCAGGCTATCTCCCTTCCCTATCTTTCGATCTTTATTGGGTCGGTCAAATCCTAAACATTCAACTAGTCGCGTGCACTCGATTCGTCAAACAAAGCAATTAAATTAATTAAAACGAAGCATATCTCACGAGGCCAGTCGATCGACCAGGGTACCCAGTCGATCGACCATGGCGCGATTCAGGGTCCCCTATTCTAATGTCGCCTAATCTACAGTTCCCCTACATCCTAGCACAAGCTATTTAGCTATTCATACTGGGAATAATAACAACAATAAAATTGACTAATAAAACTACAGAATTCATGATTAAAATGGCTAAATAAACGATTAACATAAGATGATAATTCGGCTTTGGGAAACTGATCTAGCAATTCTAAATCTATGAATGAAAGCAAAACAATTGAATAAAATCAGGAGAGTACCGTGTGGAATTGCGAAGGAAAAGAACAAAGCCGAACGCGAAAGTGAATTGTATTGAATACGAAACAATATTGAAAACCCTAATTATTTGATATTCTAATACCTCAATAAAACTGAATGAAAACTCGATAAAAGGTAACCCCCTTATGCTGAAACTAAAGCTACGTTATATAGGAATACAACGTAGTTCTTATTTCCTAAAACCTAATACAATGGGCTTCAAACTTCTCGATCTTTTAATTCACGTCTGAAAGAGCGTCTTGGTCGATCGACCATGCAAGGCAGTCGATCGACTGCTCTTCACTGAACAGTGGCTACTGGAACTCGTGGGTTGGTCGATCGACTATGGGCAGCGGTCGATCGACTGAAGTAGCTGATATTTGACTTCTAACTTCTCGTGGATTTGTCTTTCGGGCCTCGAAATGCGCACCAAGCTCGTCCCTTGAGCAAATACTTCACGTCAAATGAAATGAAAGATACTCGGGGACGTATTTGGCTCAATATCTACTCATTTCCGCATCAATCTGCAATATTACATAAAAATACGAAAGTAGACGAAATGGGGCAAATAGTAGCCTTAAACCACATAAATGAGCTCTGAAATGCATGTAAAATAGGGTGTAAAACATCATATAATTGACACGCATCACTAACTGTCGCAACCGGACCACTGGAAAGGCAAACCAGTTTTCAAGTGGTCGACATCGACGCCTCCTTCAATATGCTCTTGGGACGTCCCTGGATCCACGCCGTCAAGGCAGTTACCTCAAATCTCCACCAGAAAATCAGGGTCCCCTTCAACGGGAAAACGATCACAATTCCTGCTTCCCCGATCAAAGCTGTCATGAGAAAAGGAATAGCCTCCCAAGCCATTGAGGAGGACAATAATGAGATGTGGGGATTCCATGCCGTGAATGCTATAACTGATGAGTCAACACCTTTTGATTGTGATCCGTTTGCGAAACTCACAGTCAACCGCATTCTGATGCGCCAGGGTTACTTCCCGGGTTTACCTCTCAATCCACTGAAGAGCACCTTGCCTCCTTTGAAACAGGCTAAGGTCCCCAACATCCCTTCGGACTGGGATATGAGCCTACCGATGAAGACATCCAGGAGATGAACCTCCTAGTTCGGAAGCGCAAGAAGCACGGAGTTATCCTCCGTCCCTATCATCTGACCCTCAATGGATACTTTGTCCCCGAGCGAGAGCCCGAGCTCTACCGCGGCTTTCCTGAGCCGATCTATGACTCTGTGGCCAAAACCAGGTACCCGGGTATGGAAGTCTTCCAGGACTGCTACTTCATCCTCGACAACACCGAAGCTGCATCAACCGAGTCTAAGCCGTCACCATGCCTCGATGGACAAGCTGTCACTCTCTTCTTTGGAGAAGATAACATCAAGCACCTCGACTATGAGGACATCATCAACATCGCCCTGAAGGAAAATAAATTTGACCCAACCGCCTTGATCTCCGACACCGACCCAGAGAAAGCTACACAAGGCTGGAGGAAGACCGTCAAGTGGACCGATCGCCAAGGCCGCATTCTCAAGATCACAACTAGAGAAAGGCCCTATGTTCAAAGTGGCCCACTGTTTTATCACAAACTCGTGGCTGATTCAGAGGCTGAGTCTACTAGGGTCACCCCACTCCCATGAAAGGTGACAACCTGGAGCCTGTTCCAGGGGCCACCTCCTCTGCTGTGTCGCCTTTGACTGACCATATATATCTGTCCTCTCCGATCTTTTCGCTTGTGTCAACTTAATGAACGCTAAGTTTGCTTATGACTCGTCTCAATTTAACTGCAATGCAATTCTGAATGACTATGAGGAATTTGACTTGAGTGACTACCCACCTCACCTAGCCAAAGAACTTGACAAACGGGAAACCAAAACCCCCGTCATTGAGGAGACCGAACCTATTAAAGTAGGAACCGACAACACACCTCAAGAACTTAGGATAGGGACAACCCTTAACCCCTCGGAAAGACAACAGTTCATTGACCTCCTCCACGAATACTAGGACGTGTTCGCCTGGTCCTACAGAGATATGCCTGGGATTGACAGGGAAATTGCGGAGCATCGGATACCCATTAAACCCGGAGCTAAACCCGTGAAGCAAAAGTTGCGCCAAATGCGTCCTGAATGGGCCCTAAAAATCAAGGAAGAAGTGGATAAACAGTTCAAGGCTGGTTTCATCAAAGTGTCTGAATACTCTGACTGGGTGGCCAACATCGTTCCTGTACCGAAGAAAGACGGGAGAATTCGGGTTTGCGTCGACTTCAGGGATCTGAACAAGGCGAGTCCAAAGGACGACGTCCCTTTGCCACATGTTGACATTCTGGTGGACAATACTGCCGAGCACGCTCTCCTATCATTCATGAACGGGTATGCTGGGTACAACCAGATTAAAATGGCTGAGGAAGACATGCGCAAGACTGCGTTCACTATGCAGTGGGGTACATAATGCTACACGGTCATGCCCTTTGGCCTCATCAACGCCGAAGCAACCTATCAAAGAACCGCTACCACTCTCCTACATGATATGATGCACAAGGAGGTAGAGGTATATGTCGATGATATGATTGTCATGTCAAGAGAGCGGGACAACCACATTAACGCCCTTTGGAAATTCTTCGCTCGTCTGCGGAAATATAACATGAGACTAAATCCTCAGAAGTGTGCATTCGGGGTCACCTCCGGAAAACTCTTGGGACATGTCGTCAACAAAAGAGGCATTGAGATTGATCCAACTAAGATCAAAGCCCTTCAACAAATGCCTCGGCCTAAGAACGAGAAGGAGATTCGGGGATTTCTCGGTCAGGTCCAATACATCAGCCGCTTCATTGCCAAGCTCACCTTGATTTGTGAACCAATCTTCAAGAAACTTCACGCCTCCGACCACACCGATTGGGACGACGATTGCCAAAAAGCCTTCGACAGGATAAAGGAAATCCTATCCAAACCTCCTATCCTCATGCCACCTCAACCGGGAATTCCTTTATCTCTATACCTGACTGTCACCGAGACAGTCATGGAAGCAATGCTAGCACAAACAGTCGACGGCGAAGAACGAGCCATCTACTACATCAGCAAAAAGTTCTTTGAGTACGAGACAAGGTACACCCAACTGGAAAAGACATGCCTTGCCCTAGTATGGTCAACAAAGAAGTTGCGGCATTACATGCTCAGCTACACGGTCCACATCTACTACAAGATGGACCCGGTCAACTACATCTTCGAAAACCCTTACTAAACGGAAGGCTGTCTAGGTGGACACTCATGCTGTTCGAATTTGATCTCAAGTTTGTACCCCTCAAGATTATCAAGGGAAGAGCAGTCGCCGATTTCCTAGCAGAGAATCCCGTCAACGAGGATCCAACAACCGACACATGGTCACTTCCTGACGAAAACATCCTTTGTGCCGACTCCGACGCAATGAACCTATACTGCGACGGTGCATCAAATCTGAGAGGCTTCGGAGTAGGAATCCTTTTAATATCACCAGAGGGAGAACATGTTCCGATCTCGGTCAAACTAGACTTTGCCGTCACCAACAATGCTGCTGAATATGAAGCATGTCTCATCGGTCTACAAGCAGCCATCACACTTGGCATCAAGAGATTGAGAGTCCATGGCGATTCCTCGCTCATCATCAATCAGGTGTCTGGATCATGGAAAATCCGAAGTGACAGCTTAGCTCCCTACCGAGCGAAAATCAATCAGGAGGCCGAGTTCTTCGACCAAGTTGACTACTTCCACTTGCCACAAGAGGAAAATCAATTTGCTGATGCCTTGGCAAAACTTGCCGTGCTCGTCAATATACCTGACGACATGACATCGATGCCCCTATGTGTCGAGAGAAGGAGCGAACCAGCTCACGTCGGTACCATCAACAGCGACGAGGAAAGCCATGATGAACCTTGGTACCAAGCCATCCTCAACTACAAAACCAAAAACGAATTCCCTTCTAACTCTAGCCCAAGAGGACAAAGAGCCATCCATTTACTTGCATCACAATTCGTGATAAACCAAAATCAACTATACAAAAGAACACCCCAATGGATTCTTCTCCTTTGCATTGACCATCACAAAGCCAAAAAAGTCATGGGGAGAGGTCCACGACGGAGAATGTGGCCCTCACATGAGCGCCATGATGCTTACCCGGAAGATCATGCGGTTAGGTTACTACTGGACCACCATGGAAGCAGATTGTCGTAACTACATCAAACATTGCCACAATTGCCAAATCTTCGCCAACATACAACACATACCACCATCCCTTTTATACACCATGACATCACCCTGACCTTTCTCAACCTGGGGCATCGACATCATCGGGAAAGTCAACCCGGTAGGCACCAAGGGGTATTGCTTCGTCCTCGTCGCCATCGAATATTTCACCAAATGGGTGGAAGCGCAATCATATGCAGTCTTGACTGCCAAACAAGTGGCCAAGTTCATCCAAAACAACATCATCTGCAGATATGGAGTACCCCATGAAATCATCAGCGATCAAGGCTCCCACTTCCGGCGGAAACACAGACCTTGCTGGACAAATACAAGTAAAACGACATCGATCATCCCCTTACCGTCCCCAAACCAACGGAGCGGTGGAGGCAGCTAATAAAACTCTTGTCACCATTATCAAGAAAATGCAAGACAACTACCGTGATTGGCCGAACAAACTCCCATTCGCGCTCTGCGGATACCGAACCTCCATTCGAACACTGACAGGCGCCACACCCTTCTACCTAGCATACGGTATGGAGGCGGTTCAACAAGTAGAGTTAGAGGTCCCTTCTCTTTGCATCCTGCTGGAGAGTCAAGTCCCTGAGGCGGAATGGACCCGCCGAAGGTACGAGCAACTCACCCTTCTAGACGAGCGGCGGCTCAACGCCTTGCACAACGTCCATCTATACCAACGACGTATACAACGGGCATTCAACAAGAAAGTCATACCCAGGAACATCAAGGAAGGCGACTTGTTCCTCAAGTTGGTCCGAGCACCATTACCCGTCGATCCGAGGGGAAAATTCAAACCCATTTGGGCCGGACCATACCTGGTCAAGAAAGTACTTTCGGGAGGCGCAGTGAGACTGAGTGACCTAGACTGTGAGGATTTTACAAACCTGACCAACCAAGACCAACTCAAGAAATAATACCCTTGAACCGTAGTGACCAATGACCTCGCCCTAGTTTTACAACTAGCGACCACCTTAACCTTTTCAAGTCAAGTTTCTCAAACGTGTTCTAATTTGAAATTGCATGTTTTGTCGAGTCTAAGTTGCGGCACCTTCCCCATTTCGAATGCCCATTGATCTATCAAAGGCAACATCCATTTGCACTCAAACAAAAAAACCCCTGAACTACGAGTATGGTTTGATTTCACCTTTTCAGGTGGATACGTAGGCAGTCCTTCTTATACATGAGGGATACAACCACAAAACCCAATCAAAATTTGCAAAACATTTTGAACTACGATCATGGTTTGATTTCACCTCTTCAGGTGGATACGTAGGCAGTCCTTTCTTACACAAGAAGGATACAACCATCTCCACAATCAAAAACAACCATCCCCATAATAAAAAAAAAAAACACCCTACATACAAAAAAACATCCCCATCAAAAAAGGAAAGGGAACAACATTCCCCTTTCTCCACAAAAAAATAAGCCTTTCTCCCTTCCTACAAAAATCCAACTTTCTCAAGTGCAAATGTTTAGGACGATTCAAGCCGAATCACCTTTACAAAATGGATGGAAAAAACAAGCGTTCACAACTTCGACACGAGCAATCCTCTTATTTAATTAATAATGGGAGGGATTACAATTTCAACAACAAATAAAGCTCGACGAGTCTACAACTTGTCAAAGCTAAGGTGTCGACTAAAACACCTCACATAATAAAACTAGCACCAAACACACAAAACATAGCTAGTACAACACAATAAAAACTCACAACAATAATACAACATAATAATAAAGTGGGTAATGGAGGTCTTCACTCTTCCATTCTACCCTTGCCTTTTCCCTCAGGGTACATCTTCCCCTTGTTCTTCTTGTTGGCCCGCCTAGCATGGATTTCCTCTTCGGAACGGATCCTCAATGGATCTAAGACGGCAACGGCCTCCGGTCTAGCACAAGACCCTATGTTCGGCCCGAAACGAGCCCATGCACGACCCACCATATTCTTGGGACCCAAGCTTCTCCTCTTTGGTGGCCTCATCACATCCGGGCTAACTCCATCAACATAATCCTCAAATAAGGCACGGTTGGCCTTACCAACCTCTCGATACTTCAAGTCGACGGCCTCGTCCTTACGGAATTTGGACCTCTCTTCCAAGGACGGAGCTCTTGACCACTTGACATAAGCGGGAGTCACCCATGTCGTGGCAACGAGGTTTGGTACCTCCCAAAGCGGCCGAGTGGCCCACCATCTTTCGAAGACCTCCACAAGCTCGGAGTTCCGGAAAACATTCTCTTGGACAAAGGTATCTTGAGCAGGCACCTTTTGTTGACGCCCCATTTGCCTCATAAGCCTTTCGGGATAAATGAAGGAAGCAACCTTCAAACCTACCACCATCAAAGAACGAGGACTAGCACCCGAAGCGGGCAACCCCGTGAAGGACCTCAAGTGCCACCATGGCACAAGCCAACGGATGTAAGGGTCACCCTCCTCTGCCAATCTCGCGGCCCAATAAGCCTCGGTGGAAGGAAAACTATCCGAGTACAACTTCTTCCTCATAGTAAGGTGACGGAAGGAATAAGAAGAAGAATCAACCGGAAGCTCTACATACCTTAGCCTCTCCAATAGCCACACTTTAAGGATCCTTGGGGACCCAAATGAAGGAGCTTCTCCACAAGAGCCTTCCTTGTCCAAAGCTTGGATGATCTCGCCAAGCACCAACCATGACGGATCTCTACCGTGCTCCATTTGCTCAACCACATGTATAAGGGTCATGCTACCATAGTATTTCGGCCCCTCCTTCTTTAAAACATCAACAAAGAGGTACACATGGATAAGGCAAAAGGCAAGAGCCCTTCTCCTAGCCACCTCCGAAACATTGGCATCTAATCGGTTTGAGAAGATGTTGATAAGAGCCAACATATCCACACCATGTGGAGCAAGAAGGAAGTTGACTTGACTTGTCGACAAACCCAACATTGAACAGAATTTCTCCTTGTAGCACAGCCGAGTCGGAGGAAGCACCGGAACACAACTCGGCCACCCACCAATGGCTCCAACTTCTTCGGCAAGAGGACAAATTTCACCTTTCGGGAAAACGAAAACATGATGTTTCGAATCCCAAAACCGAGAGCATGCTTCGAGAAATGAGGGTTGCACCTTAACTTGACGAAGCACCAACAATTGACCAACTCCCATGTAAATGAGTTGATATTTTTCGGGAGGCGACAAATCCCGGCACCATTGTCGCAACGCATTCTCAAAAGCATCCATGAAATATTTTTGTGGAAGAAGGAGAAGAGGTTTTGTAGAGATGATTTTGTGTTTCGGATGATGAAACAATGAAGCACAAACATCACTATTTATACAAAAACAATCAGCGCGTTTTTCAGAAAAAAGGAGAGCTGGCTCCCATCGCCAGGCCGCTCGCGCCACTTTTGGCCCTCTCCCAGGATTCCCGCTTTGACTTGTCTCTTTCAAGTTGTGTTTTCTCCTGACACCTCATACCTCCCGCCAGAATGCTCACGCCTCTTCGGGACGGTCCAGGATAGTTTGTGTTTCCTCACACTCACATTTCCTTGCTTTCGCGTTTTATGAAATCCGACACGGTTTCCATGACACAGCTTTAAACATACGGATTTTCTTTTTTTTTTTAAAAAGGGGGGAAGGGCTAGTCGCCCCGATCCGCGACGGATCGTTTCCATGTCAGTCAAAATTCCGAATTTTTTTCGCTTTTTCGCAATTTTCCCAGCAAAAATAAAATCGAAAATTGATAACACGACGTCAGTTTTCCTCAAAAATTCAAGCACTCACAAACTTGAGTCGTGATCTCACAAAAAAAAAAAATCAAATACACTCGTAAAAATCTTTTCTAAAATTCATCCCTGACGGTTTGAGTTTGAATTTTTCGAGTCACAAGTCATTTTTCAAACAATTTCAACGCAATTTATTTCACGACACGAGTTAATTGCTCAATTTTCAAATTAATTCCTTTTGGAGTCCAAAAGTGACGACTTGTCGCAAAAAAATTCTCAAAATTCATTTCAAATTCCAAAAATTCAATTTTAACTTCGTGTTTTCGCGGTTAAATTTTGTTTTCGATCAAATGCTTTTACGTGTCTACGTTTATGCATATGTGCTACCTGTTGCCTGTTTCTCTACACTAACAATGCAGGAATTGGTGCAAAGCAAAAGAGGAATTGACAGCCGACAGAGATCCTCCGAAACACAACACAAAAAAAAGCCAAAAATCACAAAATGAACCACAATCCAAAAACACATATATACAAACCGCCTCACGCAAAATATAAATGTGTACAAGTAAGAGTCCAAGACACGGACAAGCAACTACAACTGCTCAGCTCCTCCCATCGAACCAGTCCCGGTCTTACGAGGAGTCGCCGCCAAAGCAGACACTACCACCTGCTCAGACTCCCTCTCCGAAGAACTCTCCAGCGTCTCACGCTCCATCTCGACATAAAGCTCCTCCGCTGCAGCCAACTGAGCCCTGAGAGAGGAAATCTCCGCGTCTCGGCTCCGTAACTCGTCCTCACGACGCCTCAACTCCTGGTCTCGACGGGTGATCCCCAACCCTTGGGCCTCGATCATCGACCTGGTTGTATCCAACTCAGCACGGACCCGAACAAACTCCGCCGGATCCGCAGTACCCTGCAAAACACAATACAGATCGTCAGGATCTAAAAACGTGAAATGCAACACAAAATACACAAAAACAACACACAAAAAGTACCTGAGAAAGCCGAGCCTCCCTCGCAGCCAGGTCACCAGCAAGCGCCCTCCAGCGGTTAGCCATCCGCCACAAAGCCTGTAACAAAAAACAGTCGTGTCTCCTCCTCCGGGATCATCCTCCTCCTCCAAGGCCTCCACAACAGACCCCATAGGTCCCAAATGGTACCCTGCAATCAAAGGCAAACAAAGAACGTCAGCCAAAATTTCGGCATTACGACGGCTTAAAATGGACAAATCCAAAAAACCTGCTAAGCAAAACGAGGGCAATCCCGCCCAAACCCAACAACAACAAAATAATTTTAAAAAAAAAACACACAAAAAAACGACTCGCCCTTCTTTTCAAACAAAAGACGAGTCAAAACAACCACAACAAAAAAGAACGACACCCCAAGACCCATACAAGATCCGCCAAGAAATCAAAATACATTCCCGATACAATGGGGTATTTTTCTACGACTCAAAAAGGCAATTTCTACGCCAATTTGAGCGCAAATCGGTCAAAACTTCAAAGTACGACCACAACAAGGCAACGTGATTTTATGATGCCTCAAAGCGACCTAAACTACCAATGGGGTCCATTTCAAGGCAAACTGACTCAATTCAAGCTCAAACAAGCGTTTATTCTGTCAGACATAAGACCGTCACAAAAGGCAAAAATTCCAATTTTGCCCACAATACCCAGCAAAGGTCCATAATGGCAAATACGGTCTTTTTCGACTACAATGCAACCCAATGGGACCCACTACCCAAGCAAATAAACTTGGCATTGTGAGATGAGACAGTTTCTCCACCTCACTCACGTTTTTCAAGCACAGGGAGCGGGAACGGGGACCAAAATACAAACTAAAAGCACCCCTATACTCCTAAACAGATTTCTAACCTAATGCAATCATCAATTTCACTCAAAATGGGTTCAATCAAAAATGCCCAAATCAATTTTCTAGGGTAAAATTTTTGCCTTAATTCAATTTAGCTAAAGGACCAACAAATTCAAATGGATTCAAGAGGAAATACATACCTTGAGACGACATTGTTGATAATGGCATGAATGAACGCGAGCAAAGGTCCACCAATGGCGGATTTTTGTGTTTTGTCGAGAGGTTGAAGATGATATGTGAGAATGGTATGCGAACCATTCTCGCGTCTTTTTGCAGAAAAATAGGGAAGCTCCCTTGTCTCGCCAGGCTGCTCGCGCCTCAATGGGGCACTCTCTGCTCTTTCAGCGAAATTTTGGGCTTTGGCCCAATTTCCCGTAACAAACTTCAAGTTTTCAATGACGACAGTAAGGACCGTCATTTTTTTTAAATATAAAAACAAATTATGAAATCAAAATTCACTATTATCCTTCAAAATTCCAAACAAACGGCGAATAAAACTGCCATTTTTCAAATGCAAAAGCAAATAGTGAAAATTCAAATTCACTATTTCTTCAAATTTCAACGACGGCAATTAAAACCGTCATTTTCAAAATAATAGTGGAAATTCAAATTCACTATTTCTTCAAATTTCAACGACGGCCATTAAAACCGTCATTTTCAAAAACAAATAGTGAAATCAAAATTCACGATTTTCCTTCAAAAATTTCAAACAAACGGCGATCAAAACCGCCATTTTCACTTCAAAAAAAAATAATAATAGTGAAAATTCAAAATTCACTATTTCTTCAAATTTCAACGACGGCAATTAAAACCGTCATTTTCAAAAACAAATAGTGAAATCAAAATTCACTATTTTCCTTCAAAACATTCAAACAAACGGCAATTAAAACTGTCATTTTCAAAAAATAGTAGTGAAAATTCAAATTCACTATTTCTTCAAATTTTAAAAGGCGGGAATTAAAACCGTCATTTTCAAATACAAAAAATAATAGTGAAAATTCAAATTCACTATTTCTTCAATTTCAAACGACGACAATCAAAACCGTCATTTTCAAAATCATGGTGGGAAATTAAATTCCACTATTTTCATCACACATGTCAACGGCGGCAACATAAACCGTCACTTCAAAAATAATATTGAAGATTCAAAATTCGCTATTTCCTTCACATGTCAATAGCGGCACATAAATCGTCACTTCAAATTTAGAAACGAGTAGTGAAAATTCAAAATTCACTATTCCTTCAAATGTCAACAGGGGGCTTCCTCGCGGAACCCGCTTATTTAAAAAACAATGACAGTGAAAATTCAAATTCACTATTTCCACAGCGGCATCATCAGTCCGCTACTTTCAAAACAAGCCCATCCGACGCGGCTATTCTCACGGTCAATTAACCGACCGCACCATGGCTGGCGAGCCTTACTACACATCGCGGCTGGCGAGCCCTCCTCATATACGCACCAAGGCTGGCGAGCCTTACTACGCATCGCGGCTGGCGAGCCCTCCTCATATACGCACCATGGTTGGCGAGCCTTACTACGCATTGCGGCTGGCGAGCCCTTCTCATATACGCACCATAGATGGCGAGCCTTTCTATGCATCGCAGCTGGCGAGCCCTCCTCATGTACGCACCACAGCTGGCGAGCCTTTGTCCGCATACGCGCAAAGATATATCCGAAGATGCCTCAAGTATGACTCCTTCTTATGGCTAGCGAGCCTTTGTACGTAGTCTAACGGACTTTATACGACCCGCACGGATAGTCGACAGACTCTAAACTGTTCCCGATGACAGGTCCTTATCTTGTACCCTCGAGTCGTCTTGACGTCGCCCTTCCCGACGGCAGGTCCTTGGCCCGAATCCTTTCGAGCCGCCTCGACGTCGCTTGGGTCTGCAGGTTGTAATCTTCGATTGACCTGGGGGCTCTACTTTGACTTTCGCCCTGTCCAAGCCTCGTCAAAGTGGGGGCTCAGAATACCAAGATTCCGAGACTCCAACAAACACCCGATGATTATCAGACTATAACGTGCTTTGGAATCGCGGCGTTTGATCGATAGTTTGTGTACAACTTTACGTCGGAAAACTTAAAACGATTTCGAAAATAAAATATTTAAAAACTTTTCAAAAGTACCTAGAGTGTTTAATACACGACGACAGGGTCGTAATGACACTAACTAGAGTCAAAACCGACACTGGACCAAAAACTGACTCAAAAATTCAAATCCCGGCTCCAACAACGAGTCAAACCGAGTCAACCACCAAAGACAAATAATTCAAAGCCTTCTATACTAAGATTTCCCGGATTCATGATTGGTCAAGTACCAAATATGTGACTACAAATCCTAGGATAGAACAAATCATGATTGCACTTGTGTGAAAGTGACAGGACAACTCGAAGACCCGCGACGTGGCTCGCGCCTCTTTGAGCTTCCTAGGTGGCCACGTAGCTCAAAACTCACACAACCACTCATTCTCCTATAAATACCCCTCAAATGCCCACACTTGAGAACTTGCGCGAGTGTCCGCCCCCTCTTTTCTCCCTTAAAATTATCGACTCGACTTCCTAAGTCATAATTCGACGCATATTTACGACCTACTGATCGTAAATACAAGCCTTACACATTGTTTGGTACCGTCATCGTGCATTAAATCACTTGACCGACCACTACACCGTCACGAAACTTAATAAAACACTCTTATTACTTACCAAAACGGTTTTAAACCGGGTCTTTTTCCGACCAAACGAGTTGATACACTTACGTCGGTTTCTCGCCATAACCAAACATGTAAGTATGAGGGTATAAAAATCCTTCTTTTATCATGTCTTTACTTGTTTTATGACCATAACATGCTAAAACATGCATAACACGATCCACATAGGATAGACGAGCCAAAACTGAGTTTTGGCTTGAGACAGAAGCCCCTTGTTCTGCACAAAGGCTCGCGCCTCAATGGAGTGTCCAGGTCAAACTCAACCGTGTTTGTTCTCGTCTTTCCTTATCAATTAGTTTTCATATTTGTATTCGGTTTTTACCATTTCAAATATTTTCAAAGCCTTTTATTTATTTTTACAAGTTTTAATCATAAAACATTTTTCACCCTTGGTTCCTTATACCATGACGGTTTAATCCGTGTTTCGGTGATAATATTTGGTTAATTACAGTTAAAAGGCATTTTAAAGCCTTTTATTTCATTTCTTTACATTTTGGGAGGTATTTTAAAGCCTTTCATCATTTCTTTACATTTTCTATTAGTCACCAACACAAAGTCGTCCTTGGTTCTACATACCATGCCGGATTTTAACCCGGGTACGATGATGAGTACCGACTAATTATATTCAAATGAACTTAAAATAATTAGTTCATGATGATTCTCAAAACTATCCATGTCAAGTAGAACCCGACACCGAGTATCATCAAACTAATGATGATTATTCGAGTCTCGTTCCTTAAATCAACAAATGAGGTCTAAACAGCCTTTTCAAACCAAATCGTGTCAAATACCCATTTTTCAATACGTTTTATAAACGTATTCCAAATGGTCGGAGCACGGCATATAACCGTTGACTGGCCCGCGCCTAAACAGGCCTTTTCTTTCTTATTTTCAAACCAGGGGAGGCCCCCTTACACCGTCGGCATGCTCGCGCCTCATATGGCTGCCTGGCATAGGGCATGTTTCCTTTCCAGCATTAGTCTAGGACGATCCCGACTCCGTCTAACCCGGATATAGGACGGATCAGATGACTATTTGCTCATTCAAAAATCATATTTGCAAAATGCCCTACTAAGACAAATGGATCGCGTTATGCATCATAAACCTAATACGGTAAATGGATGTTTAATTTCCGTCTTGCATGCAAATCAATCATAAGTCCAACTCAACATCTTATACTTGATACTTGGATTAAATCAACCGACTTAGAAAGCTCTCACACGTTAGGTTTAAATTATTGGATGCGCATTCATGCATTTAAACCGTTTTATCAACTTTTGCATTCAACCAACCAAGATCGATCAGTAGAGGCCGCTACCGCGGGCGGGATTGGGTGTCTGATTAAAGGGCTTCCCAATACATACCTTCACCTCTTACTCAGAAACTTTGGAAAGTGGACGACCTTATCCAGGGCGTACGAGAGTCATTCTAGAGATAGGATGCTAAAGAGGGACGATTCCTTATCTTTAGTACCTATGTCAAACACCGCTTTTGCCTTGATTGACCTAGGTATAAAGTGGATTCGAATAGGTTCCAAGCATCCCACAAATGCTTGGTGGCGACTCCGAACATCTCTAATCGTTTCGAGACCCTTACCGAGACGAAACCGACCGATCTAAAACGATCCGGTCGAAAGCATTTTTACGCCGCCGAGCGTGGCTTTCAAAAAGACCGCTATACGTCCAACAGATCGGCTTGGCGTGTAGGTGGATGTGTCCACAGTGTGATCCACGACAACTTCTTCTTTTGATATGATATGGCCCAAGAAAGCCCATTTCTCTAGCCAAAACTCACACTTACTAAGCTTTGCATAAAGTTGGTGCTTCCTCAAGGTTTGAAATACTATCCTTAGGTGCTCCTCATGTTCCTCTTTGGTCTTAGAGTAGACCAAGATATCATCTATGAATACCACTATGACAAGTACAGACTAAACACTCTATTCATAAGATCCATGAAAGCGGTCGGTGCATTTGTTAGTCCAAACGGCATTACGACAAACTCATGATGTCCATATCTTGATCTAAAAGCGGTCTTTGGGATGTCCTCGTCTTTGATCTTCAATTGGTGATAGCCCGAATGTAGGTCAATATTTGAAAACACTCCGGTTCCACTAAGTTGGTCAAACAAGTTATCATTCCTTGGTAGAGGGTATTTGTTTTTGACGGTAAGATTGTTCAACTCCCTATAATCAATGCATAATCTCAATGTTCCATCCTTTTTCTTTACAAATAGAACCGGTGCTCCCCATGGTGAAACACTCGGTCTAATGTAACCCTTTTTCGCCAATTCCCAACATTGTTTCTTCAATTCCTCTAGCTCCTTTGGACCCATCCGGTACGGGGCTTTAGAAATCGGTCCCACACCCGGTTTTAAGTCCACTCCGAACTCCACTTCTCTCGGTGGAGGTAATCCGGGCAATTCCTACGGAAATACATACTCAAATTCCCCCACCACCGGTATATCCCTAGCTTGAGGCCTCTCCACACTAGTATCCCACACATGGCATAAGATCATTGGGAACTTCTTCTTTAGGCAAGTCTTTAGGGTCATTACCGAAACTAGTTTCACCTTAGGCTTGACTGGGTAACATTTTTATGACACCCTAGTACCCTTAGGTCCTTTCAAAGCGATCTTATTTTGGTAGCAATCTATATTGCTTTGTATTTACTTAACCAATTCATTCCTAGAATTATCTCAAACCCCTCCAAAGGAAATTCAAAAAGGTCAACCGGGAAATTTGCTTTGTGAATTAAGACGGGTACCTTTTTATAAATCCTTGAACATGTAATAGACTCCCCCGAAGTTAAGGTCGCATCATCCTTGGCTAGTTCTCCCTCCCCCAATCCTTGGGTCGGTACACAACTCCTAGACACGAAAGAATGTGTGGCCCCCGAGTCAAATAAAACAAAGCATGGGTGAGAGTTAACAAGAAATGTACCGGATACAACGTGAGCGTCTTCTTCGGCACTCCTCTTGTCCATGGCAAAGAGTTTGCCACTAGTCTTGGGTGCTCCTTGTACCATGCTAGCCGATTGAGTTAGCCTATTCCCGGAAGTATTGCCGCCCGAATAGCTTGTTGCCCTTGATGGGGTTCCCCGATTGAAGTTCCCTCGATTTTTTCCGCCATTGAAGTTGGGATTTTCATTCCTTGGGTTACTCCAAGCCCCCGAGTTCCGGTTGCTTGCCCCGCTTTGGGAAGGGTGAAGTAAGAGTTTCCTTGCTCAAATCTCCGGTTATGTCCCTTTTGAGCACTAGTGCATTCCACCCTTTTGTGGCCGAGGCCACCACAATTATAGCACCTTAACCCTCCTCTTGGGCTCCTCCCGAGTACGACTTGGATTGATTAAAAGTAATCTTCTTGGGTTGATACCCTCCTTCACCTTCATTCTTCTTTTTCTCCCCGGACCTCTCCTTAGCATCCTTGGTGACACCGAGTAGCCTATCCGCGTTACCGGCCCTAGCATAGACTTCTTTCACGCTAGAAAAATCTTTAGGTGGGAGCTTCTCCAATAGCTTGACGGTCAATCCTCCCTAAAACTTGAGAGCCAAATGGGATTGGCTAAGGTGAAGGTCCTCCACGTAATTAGCGAGCTCACAAAAGTGGATGTCGTAGTCTTGCACAGTCATAGCATCGATCATAACGAACCGGTTGAATTCCGCTCGAAGCTTGCAACTCACGTGTTCGGGGATGAACTCATTCCTCATCTCTACCTTGAAGTTGGCCCAAGGGATGGCAGCTTCGCCCCTCTCTTCATAGAAGTTCCTCATGGCTTCCCGCTCCTTGTACCACCAACTTCCCGCAAGTCCTCCCAAGTACAAAGCGGCTTGATCCACCTTAAGCTCCTCCGGGCACCTCACCACCTCTAACACGTTCTCCATTTCCCTTACCCAATCGCTAAAGAGGCAATGCTCCCCTACTCCAAGGTACTTGGTGGGGCGGTGGCGTGAGATGACGGTGCTCACGGCCGAGGCATCCATTGCCGCATCTCTCTCTCTCTCTCTCTCTCTAGTGACATTCCTAAGAGTTTCGGTGAGGGCCACATTTTGAGCAATGAGCCGCTCCATTTCCTCCTCAGACATGCGAGGCGGAGGCGAAGGAGTCCTTGCACGGGGTCTCGGCATAATTTCTCTTCAATAAGCATAACAAACGTCAATACATGCCTCAAAACACGAGCCAATGGGTATTGACCACTATACAGATCCACTCGGTCGAGTGGTGTCCCACTCGGTGAGTGTCTCAACAATCAGAAGGTTTCCCAAAATCCCAAGAGGTCCACTCGATCGAGTGGTCTCACAGTTCGGTCGAGTGTCACAACAATCAGAATGTTTCCAGAAGTCTCCCATAATCAACTCGGTCAAGTGGCCATAATACTCGGTCGAGTAGGACATACTCGATCGAGTGAGACCTTCACTTGGTCGAGTGTGGCAACTTACAAGAGCTCTTTGGGTTCTGGAAAGGCATCCACTCGGTCGAGTGGGAGGGGCACTCGGTCAAGTGCTATCTAGTCGATCGTGTACGTCTCATAAGGGCTATTTAATCATTCTAACTCACACAAGTCCACATATAACGTTATTCACATGTTCCTATACGCACGTACGGAGGAGAATTTAGACATAGACACAACATATGACACACGCATGATGGTACTTAACACGTATACTCACACTTATACATCCCACATATATTTCTCAAAAGTCTGCCATTATTGAGCATATCATCATGTAGGACATCACCAAGCATACAAAAATTCCACAACATCAAGCAAGAAGTATGCAATTGATGCGTGTATTTTATATAGGGTTTTACCCTATTTTTAGACGCATTTCTATGTTATTTATCTGGCATCTAGCTACAAATACCCCCGAATAGTCTACTTTGGTTTGTCTTGTATTAATTGTAGGTATGAACCGGAAAGGAGTATAATTAAGCCTGAACCTGCCCCAATTTCATGCATTTTGGAGAAAGAGGAATCAGAGCTTGGAATCGGCCACTTAGAGATGCGTGAAATGGCTTCGGAAGGTTTTCAATAAGTCCACCCATGCTAATATAGCTCGATCGACCAAGTTGGCTACTTAAACTGGTCGATCGAATGCTTTACATTGCTAAGTTATTCGATCGAGTTCTTCATTTGTTCGATCGAAGTAGTCGTTTGTTGAAGTTCTCGATCGAGTACACTTGTTACTCGATCGAGAGGTTTGATGAGTCTTTTTTGTCGATCGAGTAGTTTTAATCTACTCGATCGAGAGGTTTGGTCTGATACACGGATTTAAGTTAATTTAGAGATATTCTTTTGTAATGAGGAATAAATAGGAGAAGTGACGGCAGTCATTGGATCTTCTTCTTCTTCTTCTTCTTTTCTTTTCCTTTTTATCTTACTCTCTATCTTAGAACTTTATGTTGGAAACCTAATTCCCGATTGCTACTCTCTTGTCTTTGGTACTCTTTACTATTTATTTCAATTAATTGATTTTGCCTTATTGTTCTTATTCCTTTAATCTCTCTACTTTTTTTATTCTCTTCTTAGATTATTTATTATGCTTAATTCTTTCAGTTTATGTGTTGTTGTTGTTTATTCAATAATTATGCATAGCTTAACTCCTTTTCTAGGACATAGAGGAGCCATGATTTTAAGGTATTATGAATAGGTGACTAGGGTTTAGTGCAAGTTAGATCTGTGTTATTCACTGCAATTAACCGCTCTTGTCTACTTGAGTTGATGCAATTAGATAATTAACTTTGGTACGCCTCAACATGGATCGAAAGATTGGAAGGGGGAACACCTGCAGTGAACATTAGAGCATTCTAATGAGAGCGGAAGCTAAGTTAGTGATGTTCTGGGGTGAATAGCGGACCGGAAAGACCTTTTCACTACCCCGCAGACCGAATTTGCATTGATCTAAGACCCTAGACTAGACTCCTTGAGAATCATGGTGAACCGACTGTCCTACCTGTTTTTCTCTATTTAGTAAACTCGTCAAATTTCTACTTTATATCTCTTTATTCTCTTTCTCTTTTAACCTTTGTAGAATAGAACAAATCTTCGAAACCCCCGAGAAACAGTTACTCAGACGGACTTAGTTTGGCATACATTTTCCCATCTCCCTGTGGAGATCGACCCTACTTCCACTAGCTTATGTTAGTTGTTTTAGGTATTTATTTTTGGTACTAAACGACGGGTATCAAATTTTGGCGCCGTTGCCGGGGAGGTGGCGTAATTTTGTTGCTTTATTTTAAATCTGTCTCTCGTCTGAAGCAATTCATTCGTTGAGACTGATCTCATATTTTTCCTAGTACTTTAACAGTGTTGCAGGAAATCTGTTCTAGAAGAGGACATTGTCATACCTGCCATTCTATCAACTCTACTTGCTAAAGATGCCGAACATCGCCAGTCACTCAGAACCTATGGTGGATTCTTTGCCTAAAGGTTTCTTGCTTCCTACTACAGACGCAGGCACCTTTGGGATTCACCCATCCTATATACAGTAAGTTGAGAGAAATTTCTTCAAAGGGGTACCTAGCGAGGATCCATGTAAGCATATAAAGTTGTTTACGGAGTACTGTTCTACTATTCCTTTATCTGTTGGGGTGACACAGGATTGGGTCAGGGGGGTCCTTTTTCCTTTTTCTTTGACTGATGACACCCGAGAATGGTTGAGAGACTTGGATAGGGAAGCTTTTGGTGTTACTGACTGGAATTCCCTATCTTTATTCTTTTACATACGGTATTTTCACCACAGCGCACCAATGCTCTAAGAGGACAAATCACTACTTTCACACAATTGGCCAATGGAGATTTAAATGAAGCTTAGACTAGGTTCAATAAGTTGGTTCATTCCGTACCTCACAATGGTTTCCAACATTGTTTCTTATGTACCCAATTCTACAATGGGTTGTATGATGATCAGAGAGCCGTGTTGGATAGTGCAGCCAAAGGAAGAATCCAGAAAAATTTTGAAGATGATAAGGGATGGCGTCTTATTGAAGAAATGGCCATTCATGTAGTCGAATATGAGAATCCCAGAGGAGGTATACGGGCAAGTGAATCTTTAGTGGCTGAAGTGGGAAGTCCTAATGGAAGGTCTGATAATATGGAGATTTTACAAGCTTTGGGTGCACATGAGCAAGTCCATACTATAATTGAGCAAGAGCTAATTTGTGGTAGATGCGGTACAGAAGGACACGATCCTATTACTTGTATGGCGGATGCAAAGTGAGTCTGTGCTTATCAACAATTCAAGCAAGGAGTTTCGTTCTCTAAACTGTATGAAGACTTGACCATGCCAAGTGCCTCTAATCCTTCTAAACCGATGTCGCAAAAAGTAGATTCACCTTCTATAACTTTATAAATTGCGGAGTTGAAGTCTTTGATGCTAACTTTAGCACTATAACTTAAAATAAAGTCGGACAAAGATGACAACTCAATAGAAAAGTTGCAAGACCAAGTCGTGCAACTTACATCCGAGCAAACTCAAGTGAATCACCCACCTCAATATGATCCAATCAATGCAATAAATCTCCGAAGTGGTCTTACCTATAATGGACCGAAAATGCCGGAAAATGACGATATAACTATTGACGAAATTGTAATACCCGTCCTTTTAGGGACCCGTTGACTGACTTTGACCGACCTTAGTGACATGTTTTAGTCTTTGGGAAATCTTACGAGAGATTTCTTGTGTCATGATAAGCTCTGGATGAGTGGTACTCGATCTAGTCGAGGCTACTCGATCGAGTAGCTTGAGTACTCGATCGAGTAGGGGTCACTCGATCGAGTAAGTTAGTTACTCGAACGAGTAGTGTCTTTCCAGGAGGGATTTATAATTATGTTTTGATAGAATCACAAATCATTTCCGCCTCCTTCCTCCAGACCTAGATGTCGCCTTTTCTCATTCCCTTCACCATAACCTCTTCCATTGGAGCCTTTGAGGATGCTTATGCCTTGGGGACAGGTTGCTTGAGTCGGGTAGCGGTCTTTACGCAGGATAGCTATGCGTAGGTATGTTATCGTCATCATCATTGTCGTTGTTGTTTTCAGTTACGGTTGTAGAGGTTGTGATGGGTTATTGTACTGTTTGTATAGCTGTATCGCTTGCTTGGTTTATGTCATGTGGTTGAACGTGGAATCGCTGCGGTTGGCTAAAGGTAGGTTCCCCTACTCAGTACTTTTGGTTGTCTAGAGTGTCTATTGATGTGGTTTGGTTGTTGGTATGTCAGTATGGTTGTCGGATTGTGATTAAAGGTTGATTGTGTTGTTAGTTGTTAGACGGTGGATGATTTCATATTGTTGATTGGTTTGTATCTGTCTGTGATATTCGGGGCGCGTCCCTGGCTGAGTGGAGTCACTTGCGGGAGTGGCTTCACGCCCTTGATTCACCCTCTGTGGAACCCGCCACAGGAGGGGATGTGCACATTAATGGTCATGGGTTTATCGCTCGGTATGATGAGCGGGGATTTGGTGGGTACGGCTGCGGTCCCCCACTGGCAGGGCTGGTCCAGTGGACAGTCGGTGACGGTGATTGGTTGGAGTAGTTGTGGCTTGTGTGTGTGTTTGGTTGCATCGGTAGTATGTTGGCTGTTGATCTTGTGTCTTTCCTCAGTTACTGACCTTATGTGGTTTGTCTTTTTGTTGTTTCTGTTGTGTCTGTCGTGATCCCTTATGGTGAGCAGTCAGTATTAGCAGGTGATGTCTTGGATGGTAGCTGGAGTCTTGGCGGGACGATTCCTTCACGAGTCGCCACAGAATAGTTCACATAGTGGTTTTGATTTGTATCTTTTACATAAGTTGTGTTGTTAATCTTGTAATAAACTATGCTAGGGAAGGTCTTGTTAAGGCTCCTTGGTATATGGGGGTGTTACAAAGTAGTTTCAGAGCGACGATTTTGGAACCTGTAACAAATGAGCCTAATGAATGTAGTGAGTCTAATAAAATGAACCTGGTGTATGTATATTGGGAGCCCCAGCTAATGCTAGATTTTGGGTGAGTAGGCTCCCTCATTTCAAAATCATGGCCATTATGCTTAAGCCAGTCACTGGTTAAGGGGATATTGGGTCGGGATTTATGTGCCTAGAGTGTGCATGATAGTGAAGTAGAGATGTTTGTAGCGGAGTCTTTATGGATGCTAAATATGAATGGTTGTGATCAGAATTGTGAAAATCTATAGGTGGGTAGTAACGAAAGCGGTGATGTGTTTGCACTACGAGATGGAGTGCATGATGTGGAGTCTGTAATGCTTGTTCTAAAGGATTGATATTAGTAATTGATATAAAGGTTTGTGAGCCTTGTATGTGGTAGCAATGGTGATAGTTAGTAAGTTGTAAATTTGTTGTAATGATCATCAAAATAATATTGGAACAAATGTGATAGATGAATGTTTGAATGCTTTCGCAAGGTGGTGTAATTGAGTTGAGTACGCTATTTGTTAATTGTCGTGAAAAGTTAGATTGTAGAAGGCTTGAATGTTAAAGAAGGGTTGAGTGTTATATGAATGATTAGAGTGATGTGCTTAGAAGTTATTTTGTTGTAGTTGTAAATGTATGCTTATAAACAAAAGGAACATGTTAAGAGTATGCATGAGAAAGCTGAAAGTTTAATCATTTGGTTGCGTAATGGTCGCCATGGAATAAAAATGAAGAGTTGAATGAAGTAATGTATTTGTTGGATTGATACGTTATACTTGTGTAGTAGTGATACGATGTGAATGAGTATGTTAATCTGTGCCGATGTCCGAATTCATTTTGGAATCGACGCACGTTGCTGTTTTGCAGGAATTTTTAGTTAATCTTATATTTCCGACCATGTGTCTAACCTTACTTGACCGAGTACAAGTTCCTACTAGACCGAGTAGACCTCATTCGATCTAGTTAGGAAGCTATTACGTCGAGAAAGTTGAAATTTACTGCGAAAACTTGACCGAGTAGCTCCAACTCGATCGAGTGGAGGCCACTCGATCGAGTAGCCTACTTACTCGATCGAGTAAGTTGCTACAGTACCGTTATACCGCGGGATCTTATACCTCCTTTCCCTAATTCTTTTCTTCTTAATCATTCATTCAACCAAAACCCTAACATCCTCTATTACTCTTGTGCTCTCAAAACCTTGTGATTTTGTGCTTAAATCTTGGTATTTTATTTGCTCAATCCGTTCTTTTGTGTATCCATCAGTCAAGGTATGAATGCTTATCCTATTTTGGATGTTTTTGATTAATTAGAAGCATGTAGGGTGTTGATGATTGCTGAAAAATTGGTTTATATGTGCCAAATCTTGTTTGTAATGGTTGTAATTTGAACTAGATGCTTTCTTTTGTTGATTATTGTTGTTAGCTATGCAAAAAAAAAAATCGAATCAAATTGGGAGTTTATAAGACCCGAATTTTCTAGGGTTTGGAAATTTGAATTGATTTTTGGTTGTCTTTTGTATGTAAAAGGATGAAAATTGGGTGATATATGTTATACACATCGTGTCAAGAGATGATTTTTGATGAATTTCCCTCAAGAAGTTGCCTTAAAACTCCGTCTTAAAAGTGCCACAAACTAAAATTCGTCTTACTTCTTGGTGAAATTTGTTGGTTGGTAAAGCTGTTGGGGCTGGTGTCCTTTACAGTTAGTGCAAGGACTTATAAATCTCTAAAAGGATCAAAGGGCATACTTTTGGTATTATTATCAGTTGATCCACGTTTATCAATAACGGTTGGCTTGCTAGATAAGTTTGATGTTATTGTCATACAGATGGCGGTGATCAACTGGTCCCTAAAAGTCACACCTATAGGATACGTTTGAGAGATGTGACGGTATGAAAATACAGTCATATTGATGCCAAATTGACTAACCAGTTAGTCCGAGTTATTTGACTAATAATTAGTTAAAATGTGATGTTGAGATATTTTATTTAATACGGATTAAATAAAAATGGCTAAGACGAATTAAGCGGTTAATTCGTAAAATTAAATATAAGCGATTTATATTTGATTAATGTATATTGGATAAATTAATTATACGATATTGTCTTTGTCGGACACGTATTAATGATTCAACTGATCCGTGTTATTATTAGTTGATGCTTTAATATCCGATAACCGATGACAGTTTATAATGAAACCGTGTCATATACATTTAGCGCATTTCGGGTCGTACCATGAGTTAAAAATTAGAGAAAGTGGAAAGCCCACTCTCCCCATCTAAAGCTCACGGCCGAACCAAGGGAACAAAAGGGAGCCCTCCTCTCTTTTGTAACCTAATCAATCATTTGAGAAAATTTTAGGGTTTTGAGAAAATTGCCTCTCAAAATTCGGATCTCTCATCCAACGAAAACTCACAAAACAATCCTCTCAATATTGCAAGGCAATTAGAGGATTCATTCTAGCACAAGGGCATTTCTCGGACAATCTTGGGTGCATCATTTAGGAGGAGATCTACTTTGATCTCTCATTGCCATTTTGCACTAGGACCGAAGGTTAATCCTTAAACTTTATCGTTTCATCATTGTATTTCGTTTATGACAATAATTTGCATATAAAATTTGCGTTATAATCCTATAATTAAAGGGTCATATACGGATATTACCCCTCAAAAGCTATTTTGTATGTCAAAGTTTTCAAAATTAGTAGTTGTAATGTAAAAGATGCCAACCTTGCTAAAATCTTTACAGTTGTAGAGACCGTCTGATGACTAGAATTGAGAATTTTACTTGTAATTTTGGATTGTTGGTGATAGTGTGTAACTAGTTGCTTCTTTCTATGATCATACATGAATGTCTTGTAAGTTTTTCATATATGTGTGGTTGTATATTTAAGTTATATGTTGAAACAGATGTCGAGACCAATAGTGGGAACCCGACAGAGCAAGAGAGGGAGGGCTTCTAAGCCCGAGGTGGGAGAGGGGAGTGGACCGGTAGTTCTAGCTGTACCCGAATACCCGTTGGTAGTCTTTGTGGATTTCACACAAAGGAAGAGGTTTGTGGCTTTGCAAAGTCGTAAGATGAGCCTAACCCGTTGTATAGACACGACCCTTTTGGATGACCTGGGTATTGAGACCGATATCAGACACATCTTTGAGGCCTTGGGGATGACTGGGCTGTATCACCTCCGAAAACACTCCTATGCCTTTTTGACTGTTGAGTTCATGAGCTCGTTTAAATACGAAGCGGTGGAACAAACTGTGGAGTTCCGCCTCGTGAACACCAGCTTTATCTTGACCATGGACCTGTTTGCTACTCACCTTGGCCTTGCTAAGCCCGCCAAGGGAGCTCTTCGGGACATACCCACGGAGTGTGGAGTTAGTAGTCTCATGCCTTGTCTCACCGGGAAATCAGCTCCTACTTCAAGTAACATGTTGATTAATGATGTTCAACATGTCACTTTAAAGATCTTCTTTTATGCTTTGACATGTCTTCTTTACGAGAGAAAGGATGTGAGTAAGTTGAACTCACATGTGTTAATGTTGTTGATGGCGTACCTTAACCCTGAGCGGTCTCAGAGAGTGACCTTTAGTGCCCCTGCCATGGTGTGTGCCAGCTTAGCGCTCATGGCCTCTTCCGACACCCACTTCCTGAGTTGTGGGGCCATTGCCACTCGGTTGGCAGAGAGACTGATATCCTTTTAGGCCTCCTCGGCCTATACTCCTTTGACCACCACGGTGCCCACCTTGGACCGAGCCTAATTCCTCGACCAGAAATGGTTGAGAACCTTGGGGGATGGTAGTTTGGTGTGGAGAGTGTGGGGTATGAGTTGGATGCGGATACCAGCTCCTGAGCATTTTCCAGTGACAGAGCCTTTACCCGCGGCAGTAGTGTCTGTCGACTTTGACGAGGATGAGGCGGGGGAGGGACGTCCTGCGAGGCAGATGTACCTCATTGACCCCGATATTCTTCAGGTCATGCCCGAGCCAAGGAAAGGGGAGAATGTGAGAGCGGAGGAGGACCAACCTAGAGTGGGGAGGGGGCCACGTCGAGTGCGGGAGAGGATGGCTGAGACTCAGCCAGAGCAGCCAGTGCCACCATAGTACCTGTTTCCCGGATACCCTTCCTTTGATAGCCCGAAGATGCGTGAGAGCTACCTTGCCGAGAGAGTATCTTCTACCTTGACACTCCGGAACCTACATGAGATGGCTTATGTTCAGGGTATTGGGACCATGGGACCTCACCCGGTTTGGTGGAGGGGAGTCGGGGATAGCAGTGGGGTTTTCCACTCTTATGGTGTGGATATGTCCACTTGGGGAGAGCCTCAGTCGTACCCCTATGGTGGTCTGACCCCTTGGCACGTGAGAGTAAATGCTGGAGCTGGTGGTGATGCAGGTCTTGGTGCGTCGGGAGCAGGCACTTCGAGTGGCGTTGGTGATGAGGATGCAGTGATGGATGAGCAGCAGCAGGAGTGATGATACTCCATTTCCTTCTCTTATGTTTTATAGTTTATGATGGATATTAGTTCGTTTTCGGTTGGTACTTTTTGGACTTGGTTTTTATGTTGGGCCATAAGGCCGTATTTTTAATACTGTTACACTTTCATGCAGAATTTGAGGGTCGAGTTAGCATCCCGACTCGTATTTACATGATTATATGCCTTGTGTTTGGAGTTCTGGGGAATATTGACCTGTGGAAACTCGATCGAGTAGCTGCAGGTGTGTCATTTGGAGGGGTATTCTGGTCTCGGGCTACTCGATCGAGTAGCTAATTGACTCGATCGAGTAGGGCCAGCTCGATCGAGTGCTTGACCAACTCGATCGAGTGTCACTGTTACAGGCACATTTTAATGTTTGAATTGTTTGAATCCTCATATTTTTGGATTTTTCTATATTGGTCATGGTTGTTGGTGTTTGGTAACATGTTTTAGCTTCACCGTTGGTCATGAATTGTCTTGTGGTCGAGTTATCAGTGAGCTTGTATGCGATATAGGTGCGTCGGAACGATAAAGATATATTGTTGCAGGAACTTAGTGTGCAAGTGATGTTGTTTAAGTTCGTATTTGTATATATATATATATATCTATCTCTTGTGAGTCATGGTTAAGTAATGTCAAGAGAGTGTTGTTTCTATCATGAGTCGGATATGGATTTTGATCACTTCATGCAGTTTTAGTGGTATTTGTATCACCTTGTAATCTTCATGCGGGTACCAGCTGCCGTGGTTTAATCGAATACTATAATTATAATATTGTCATTTGTTTGAAAAGGTCGTCTAACAAATAATTGTTGAATTTGCTACTAGTTGTAACAATATATCCGCGATATGTTACATGATATCTGTGGTTTATGTTGCATGAGTTGTAATTAAGTAATGTCAAGGAATAAGTTTTGTTAACATGAATCAATGTTGTTGTGGTGGTTTATGAGTAATGTCAAAGTAGTGTCATTTGTGTCAGTCTGAGGGACAGGGAAGTTGTTTGATGGTGAACTTCGGGGACGAAGTTCCTTTTAAGAGGGGAAGAGTAATGTCGCAAAATAAAAATGATGTAATTATAACAATGTTGCGGTATTTTTTGTGATATTTTAAAGTAGGTGAATGACAGTTTGAATAAGTTCATATGATTGTTTTGGATAACTTCATGGCGGTCTTAGTGCAATTGAGTAAGAATTAATAATTGTCGAATGATATAGCATGTTATATATTTTACTTCGGTAGTTAATCGCTATGATGACTTGAGACTTTAATGTTATTGGCGGAATTGTGTTGTAAGGTCAGGGTAATCGAGTATAATGAAACATATGTGGTGTAAGTCAGAAACATGTGTTGGAGTGAACTTGTGACAAACCCGTTGGGTTGTGTGTTTGTAAGTGGTAATTGTTGACCGGTGATGAATGAAAGTATGGTCTCATAGTTGTGTTGATGCATGTCTGAGTAATTCGATGTAGCAGTATAAGTGATAGTTGAGTTGATCGTACTGGTGCATGGTATGCGTTCAGTAATTCAAAAGGAAGTAGAAAGTTCGTTGAGGTTCGAGTGTGTGACGTGTCTTAGATGGTTGACGATGATGATGTTTGATGGACATATGTAGGGGGATAATATTTCTAAACAGTTTTGTTGACCGATGTCGGGTAAACGGTGGTATCGACTTTGGTTCCTTGTCGTGCGGTTCGGGGGAGGATGAGTCGAACTTCGGGGACGAAGTTCTTTTTAAGGGGGGAAGACTGTAATACCCGTCCTTTTAGGGACCCGTTGACTGACGTTGACTGACCTTAGTGACATGTTTTAGTCTTTGGGAAATCGTACGAGAGATGTCTTGTGTTATGATAAGCTCTGGATGAGTGGTACTCGATCTAGTCGAGGCTAATCGATCGAGTAGCTTGAGTACTCGATCGAGTAGAGGGCACTCGATCGAGTAAGTTAGTTACTCGATCGAGTAGCGTCTTTCCAGCGGGGATTTATAATCGTGTTTTGATAGAATCGCAAATCATTTCTGCCTTCTTCCTCCAAACCTAGATGTCGCCTTTTCTCATTCCATTCACCATAACCTCTTCCATTGGAGCATTTGAGGATGCCTATGCCTTGGGGATAGGTTGCTTGAGTCGGGTAGCGGTCTTGACGCCGGATAGCTATGCGTAGGTATGTCATCGTCATCATCATTGTCGTTGTTGTTTTCAGTTAGGGTTGTAGAGGTTGTGATGGGTTATTGTACTGTTTGTATAGGTGTATCGCTTGCTTGGTTGATGTCATGTGTTTGAACGTGGAATCGCTGCGGTTGGCTAAAGGTAGGTTCCCCTACTTAGTACTGTTGGTTGTCTAGAGTGCCTTGTGATGTGGTTTGGTTGTTGGTATGTCAGTATGGTTTATCGGATTATGATTAAAGGTTGATTGTGTTGTTAGTTGTTAGACGGTGGATGATTTCATATTGTTGATTGGTTTGTAACTGTCTATGATATTCGGGGCGCGTCCCTGGCTGAGTGGAGTCACTTGTAGGAGTGGCTTCACGCCCTTGATTCACCCTCTGTGGAACCCGCCACATGAGGGGATATGCACATTAATGGTCATGGGTTTATCGCTCGGTATGATGAGCAGGAATTTGGTGGGTACGGCTGTGGTCCCCCACTGGCAGGGCTGGTCCAGTGGACAGTCAGTGACGATGATTGGTTGGAGTAGTTGTGCCTTGTGTGTGTGTGGTTGCATCGGTAGTATTTTGGCTGTTGATGTTGTGTCTTTCCTCAGTTACTGACCTTGTGTGGTTTGTCTTCTTGTTGTTTCTGTTATGTCTGCCGTGATCCCTTATGGTGAGCAGTCAGTCTTAGCAGGTAATGTCTTGGATGGTAGATGGAGTCTTGGCGGGATGAGTCCTTCACGAGTCACGACAGAATAGTTCACATAGTGGTTTTGAGTTATATATTTTACATCAGTTGTGTTGTTAATCTTGTAATAAACTATAATTGTTCTTTTATCGACTTTTGATGATTACTGTCCTCGGGTAACCGAGATGGTAACGCCCTTATATGCTAGAGAAGGTCTTGTTAAGGCTTCTTGGTATATAGGGGTGTTACAGAAATGCCGGGAATTGTTTTGGAGGAATTAATCGATGATGTCCCTGCTGAGCATCGTCAAACCACCCGATCGAGTGATTATTCTTCTCGATCGAAAGAATTGTCCTCCGAAGATACTCGATCGAGTACTCCAAGCATTCGATCGACTTGTTCTAATTCTGATATTCTCTATCGAGAATATTGTGGTTCTCGATCGAGTGATCTGTCCAACAAAAACCATCGATCGAGTAACTCAGTCCTCGATCGAGTAATTTGCCTGAAGAAAATGCTCGATCGAGTAGAAAAAGTGCTCAATCGAGTATTCGTACAAGCGGAGATTCTATTTCGAAGCTCACTCCCGCTGATGTGTCGTCTACCCTGCTGTGAAGATGCCACGTTCTGATAAAGGTAAAGAGAAAGTCGCATACCCGCTTATTGTTACCAGATTTCCTTATCCGGGACGTCTGAAAGATGCTAAGGTCGAGCGACACGGTAAATTCGTGGACGTGGTCAAGAACCTTTAGGTAACCGTCCCTTTTACTGAACTAATTACCCATGTAGCTACTTACGCACAATTTATGAAAGACATTTTGACGTGTAAGAGAGAGCTTAGTAAATTCGAGATTGTTGCATTTATGGAAGAGTCTAGTAATTTACGTCTCAAAAAAGCTCCACCTAAAATGAAAGACTCGGGTAGTTTCTCTATTACATGTACCATAGGAAACGAAGTGATAGATAAGGCTCTCTGTGATTTAGGAGCTAGTGTCAATGTCATGCCCTACTCTGTCTGCAAGAAACTTAATATGGGTCACCTTAATATGACTAATATCACCCTCCAGATGGCTGATAGATCGGTTAGACGACCCTTAGGTATCCTAGACAACGTGCCCGTTAAAGTAGGCAAGTTCTTTATACCAGTGGACTTCATTTTTTAGACATAGCTGAGGATACCCGGACCCCAATTATACTAGCAAGACTATTCTTATGTATAGCTGGGGCCATTATTGATGTCAAATAGGAGCGTTTGATTCTTGCAGTGGGGGATGATGCCATCACTTTTAGTTTGCCTAGTACACTTGCCAGACCAATGATAGAGGATACTTGTTATTCAGTTGATATCGTTGACGAGTCTATTTATGAGTTCTGGTCGGATTCCTTGATAAAGGATCCACTAGAAGCTTTGATGTTGTTAGATGAGTGTGCAGATAACACAGAGAACAATGACGCTATGTTGGATTTGCTTGAAGCTGCATTAGATGAGCGTGAACTCACTGACGTTGAAGGAGAGAAAGTGGAACAAATGATAAATACTCTATGCGCTATAGAGGTAAAGGTACCTGAGCGTAAGCCTCTTCCTTCTCATCTTAAATATGCATTTTTAAATGATACAGAGCAATATCCAGTCATTGTTAGTGCTAAATTGGACGATGATCAGCTGACCGCTTTGTTAGCTGTTCTTAAGAAAAACAGGAAAGCTATGGGCTATTCATTGGATGACATTAAGGGTATTAGTCCTGATATTTGTATGCACATAATCGAGTTAGAGGAAGATTACAAGCCTTGCAGACAAAGTTAGCGCAGACTAAACCAGAAGATGCAGGATGTTGTGATGGTTGAGGAATGAAGCTACTTGATGCATGTATTATCTACTCTGTTGGTCATTCTAAGTGGGTGAGTCCAGTTCAGGTGGTTGAGTGGTTCCTAAGAAAGGAGGAACTACTGTGGTCAAGAATGATAAAAATGAATTTATACCTACTTGAGTAGTAACTGGTTGGCAGATGTGCATAGATTACAGACAGCTAAATGCCGCCACGAAGAAAGATCACTTTCCCCTTCCTTTCATTGATCAGATGGTAGAAAGGTTAGCCTCTCATAAATTTTTCTGTTATTTAGATGGATACTCAGGATTCTTTCAGATCCCTATTCATCCGGATGATCAGGAAAGACTACTATTGTAACACCCCTATTTAATCAAAAGCCTTTACTAGACATTTCTAATTAAATAGGTGTGTTACCATCTCAGTTTCCTGAGGCAGTAGTTACAAAGTATAGCAATCCAAGGTACTTTATTAATTAAATTACTCAAATGGTCTTATTACAACTTAAATAAAATACGATCGTAAATTAAATTACAAAACTCGCAGCGGAAAATATATGTAACTAAGTCTTTATTACATCTTCTATAAAAACTCGTGAAGGTCTCTATCTTTGACTCGCCAGTCCACTCGTCCCAATCTTTAACCTGCCAATCAAACTGCTCCCCAATATTGGTTCATCACAGGTGTTTACCGAATACACGTCAACCCAACGGTTGAGTAGGAATAGCTAAACAAAAACAATAAATGAATACAAGACAATATTAAATGCAAATGAAATGCATGCTCATGATCATCCTCCGAGGCTCCCGTTCATCCCACCAATCCCTGGCCGGGGTAATCTCAATAACATCCCAGAGACAAGTCCTGTAGAACCAGCCTGGGGAAACCAATACAAGTGCTCATGATATGATATGCAAACAATATTATACTTACCATCCCAGACACGAGGCTGGGGAAACCAAATCAATATAATCATCTCAATCACGAGCTGAGGTAGTCAATAATCAAATCATCTCAGTCACGAGCTGAGGTAGTCAATAATTAAATCATCTCAAAGCAACCAACCAACAACCATATATCATCCATCACAATTCCAAACAACTCGACCAATACAATCAGATAATATCATTCAAGTAAACATTAAAGTGATTGAGTAGCTATCCTACCTCGATAGCGAATTCTGAGTCCAAGCAATATAATGATAATAAATATAGTCACAATCGGTCTTCCGTAAGTCCAATACCTATCCAATTATTATAACATAATAATTATAAACATATCTCGCTTAATTAATTATTTAATTAATTATAAGTTCACGACTCAATTTTTAAAACCCGTAACCTAAGTAAATGGGGTAATATTAATATTTATAATTATACCCAAAAGCCAGTTAGTTAATACTATACGAATTAATTAATTAGTCAAAACCCGCATCAACATCAATTAGTTAATTAAATATAATTACGAATTTAAACAAGTTATTAATAATACTTGAGACGGTTCCATCTAGCTAACTAACCCATTGTATAACTTGTACCCGGCTCCCTCCTTCTCCAACACCGAACCACCACCAAGGTCAAGCCGTGGCAGCCACCACCCCCGCCACGCCTGGCCAGCCTACCACCGCAGCCTACCACCATGCTACAACCACCAAGGTCACACCAAACCCACACCAAGCTAACACCTTCCTCCAAACTTCACTCGAACCCACCACCAAGCCTCACCTAAATCGTGACCATCACCACCTCTCACCTCACCTGCCACCCGTCACCACCTACACGACTACCACCCTCAACACCACCTACATCCTACCTCCTCTCTCGACACAACCACAACACATAACAGCATTGCCGAAAACCCGCATTCCTTCTTCATCAGCCTGCATACAAATCGCGACACCACACAGTACAGTAACCATTATCGCCACCAATCAGCCATCGTGGACCTCCTTCACCCCTGCCATCAACCACCCTTGACAACCGCTTAGCACAACCGCACAACCGCAGCAACAACTGCTATGGGCAGCAGCTATAAGTTATCAACAACGAAACAGCAATAATACCGTCACAGTACTACAACCACCACAATAACCACCACGCCCCACCATAGCAGCCGCCAACAACAGCCCAAAAACACCACACAAACATTCCACCTTGCTCCTACCTATGTCGAAACCCGATTGAATTGCTAAACGGATCGTAATTCCCTCTCTTCTCTCTCGGTTCAAATAGCCACAACAGTCCTGACCCTTCCTGCAATTCAGCATGCCGCTACCCACTGCCGCCCTAACCACCGCCAACAACACCATCAACACGACCCTCACACCACGCCCTAACCCTAACCCCAGGTTAGTCGGGTCGAAATAGTCCATGAGTCGAGTACTGGGTCTCTTAAGATGAGTCCATGTAAACAACAAATAAATGCCTTATGCCCTAATTTTTTTATGGCACGGTCAACGCAGGTCAATGGGTCAACGGGTGGTCAACGTCAGTCTAGGTTGTCGGGTCAATGGTCAAGGTCGGGTCTTGGGTCGAGTCCACATATTATTTTAATAATTTAATTATAAAAAAAGAGTTTATGAGACGGTTACCTTAAGACGGTTGTAAGATAGATATGAAGCTCCCTTTTTCTTCTTATTTCTCTCTCACTTTTAATTGAGATTTATGTGAATATAAGTGACAAAAGATAAGCCAGAGGGTCCTATTTATACTAATAGGTAGGTGGAGGAACTTTCCTTATCTTATTAGGTAATATTATTATTATTATTATTATTATTATTATTATTATTATTATTATTATTATTATTATTATTATTATTATTATTATTATTATTATTATCATTATCTCATATTAATAACGTATTAATACTTGTTACCTTATTTATCGTATAATACCGTCACCATATATACTTATACTAGTATGTGTTATATGTATACATCCTCCGTCATATGTTATTATGTATTATTTAATTTAATTATTATTTCCCGTCTCATAATTACACATCTCAATTATTAATAAATAATTAAAATATAAAATATCCATTTCCATAAATCACATTTTTAATAAAATGATGTTGACCAAACCTTTGACCATCCTCTAAAATACCGGGTATTACAGTCTTCCCTCCTTAAAAGGAACTTCATCCCGAAGTTCACTCAACATATTCCAACAACTCCGACTCCCAACAAAATATCCAACATAAACCAGCAAACTTAACAGAGGTCAAAACGTACTTAAAACGCGTATCCAAATTTATTATTAATATACTCAAAATGTATCACTAAATTGTATCATAAATAACAACAAATAACCATTAATAATAAGAAATAACGGGGTATTACATCCTATCCCCCTAAAAGAAAGGGTTAAATCCTCGTAACCTACATACTTAATCAAACATCTTTATTATTCTTAGCTCTTTCCTGCCCCGTCTCATTGAATTCGGCTACGCTCTTACCTGCACTTTGGTGATTCCCACTATTTCCTTGCCTCTGGTAAGACCCATTCCTAGAGCTCTGATTGGTATAGTTGTTGTAACGGTTCTGGTTAGCGTAGTTATTGTAACTCCTGTGGTTACTCCAACCTCCTCCCTGACTTCGATACTCTCTACTCTGACCATTCATAACCACTCTACAAGTAGAGGCTTTATGGCCCATCTTCCCACATCGAAAGCACTGAACTGGCTCGCCAAAGGCACGGCGACTCTCAACCTGACTAGCACTACCCCTAAATGCTGCCTCATTACCAGTGTAAACTCTAAACTGATTAGTGTTTGCCTTCTTGCTACCCCCAGCTCCCTCATTCACAGCCTCAGACTTCCTTCTTTTCTCCTTTTTCTTTCATCTCCTCAATCACCATCTCCTTTATTCTCTCAGCATGACCTGCTCTCTGGTATACCTCCTCAACAGTGGTAGGTACACCAGCAGTAAGTCTCTTCTTAATAGCCAAAGTCAACCCCTTCTCGAATCTCATTGCCAACACTTCATCATTATAATTCAAATCTGCCACATACTCAGCTAACTCCATGAAGTTGTTCTGATAATCCTCCACTGTCATCTCATCGGTCATCTTAAAAGATTCAAACTAGGCTCTCATCTTACTCCTAATGTGTTCAGGTATAAAGGTATTTCTCAAAATGTTTTTGAAATTCAGCCATGGCACATAAGGTTCCTCACTCAACTGAAATGCCTCTCTTATAGTTGCCTTATTCTTAGTCCACCACCTCCCAGCTTTCCCTCTCAAATAAAACACAGCCTGGTCAACTTGCATTCCCTCTGGACAAGCTATCAACTCAAAAATATTATCGAACTCCCTACACCACTCTCCTAACAAAGATGGTTCCCCAAATCCCTCATACTTTGCTGGCTTATAACGAGCCACTGATGCTCCCACCTTAGAAGGATTCATCTCATCTTTCTTCCCTTTTACAATCTCTAATAATGCAGCATTCAGGTCCTGCATCCTCTCAATCTCCTCATCGGTCATGGTAGAAGCTATAGCTCTCTTTGGTGCCATATTGTCTAAAAAAAGTAAAAGAAAGGGTATAAGTCTCCATACTATGAAAAGTTATAGGGTAACAAACTAATTCCTCCAAAATAAACTCATGTGATTAATTGAATTGAACTAAGGTCATCCTACCACCAAGGTCTCGGTTAAAACTGTTACCCCTCCTAGGTCACAATTCAACTCTGTGGTTCATACTACCCATTTTACAATCCCATATCGCCACCACTATCCTAAAATAACATGGTTCCAGAAATGATAAAATAATCATGTTAAAATCAGATAAAACGAGTTCAGCTCTAGGTCATCCATTACCAAATCACAAGTCTTTACAAGTATCCTTTTATACCCAAATTATTGTAACTCGGTCATCACACTCTACACATGTCTAGGCATCCAACTTTAACATTCCTTATATTACTCTTATTTCTTATATCACAAATACATAAATCTATATTCTATCAAATTATTGCAAAAACATTGTAAGAAACATGGTTTTGGGGAACATGTACCGCATATCACTAGACATGATTTCTAATTTACACAATCATCACAGATGCATTCATCATCCATCATATGTTAATAAACATCACATAAGGCAAATCGCATACAATTCTCAACCATTTTCCGTCTCATTCAATTTACTTACCTTGTAATCTTTCGCCCTGCTACAAAGTTAGTAAATAACATACAACTGACTCATAGATAACTTACTACTAACTACCCACTTTCTTATCCTTTCCCGAGGTGACCGGTTCAAAATTGAAAGGGCCAAGATACGAATTAAGGCGCGCTTCTTAACCGCATTAGGGGCTCCTAACAGTTTCTACTCGGGGTTCATTTTGTTTAGACTCATCCTAAATTCATTGGGTTCATTTGTTTAGGCCTGAGGATCGTTCGCTCTGATACCACTTTGTAACACCCCCATTTAATCAAGAGCCTTTACTAGAGTTTATGAGACGGTTACCTTAAGACGGTTGTAAGATAGATATGAAGCTCCCTTTTTCTTCTTATTTCTCTCTCACTTTTAATTGAGATTTATGTGAATATAAGTGACACAAGATAAGACAGAGGGTCCTATTTATACTAATAGGTAGGTGGGGGAACTTTCCTTATCTTATTAGGTAATATTATTATTATTATTATTATTATTATTATTATTATTGATGGGGCATATTCTGCACCGCTGACCAAGTCAACATATTGAGCAAGGTCAAAGATATCCACAAGCAAGTCAACGACTTAGACAGCCTTACCGAGGCACTCTGTCGGCCTGTCTCTTGGGTCCCGGCCGGGGCAACTAGCCAGCCGGGGCACACATCCGCGAACTCATATCCAAGACCCCTCGGCGGCGAGTCAACAGGGCCCGCCGGCCTACCATGGGTCCCTCGGCCGAGGGTAGATCAGTCTTTCCACCTGCTAGCCACTTGGCCACTTAGCCACTACGTGACAAAAGGTGAAAGTCTATAAATACTCCTCAACTCTCATTGAGGAAAGGATCCAATTTAATCCACAATTTAACCTAAGAATCACTATTCATCTGGTAATATCTTCCTTATCTCTCTACAATACGTACTTTGCCAAGTAACAACAACTTACCTCTCTAAGTTACTGACTTGAGCGTCGGAGTGAGTTCGCTCGGCCCAAAGCCGAGCCCTCAGTTTGTTCATCGTTTCAGGAGACCGCAAGGAGGATTCAACTAAAGACGTCATTCTACAAGCACGGGTGGTAACATATAACTGCTCTGGAATTACACCCGGAACAATTATTATTATTATTATTATTATTATTATTATTATTATTATTATTATTATTATTATTATTATCTCATATTAATAATGTATTAATACTTGTTACCTTATTTATCGTATAATACCGTTACCATATATACTTATACTAGTATGTGTTATATGTATACATCCTCCGTCATATGTTATTATGTATTATTTAATTTAATTATTATTTCCCGTCTCATAATTACACATCTCAATTATTAATAAATAATTAAAATATAAAATATCCATTTCCATAAATCACATTTTTAATAAAATGATGTTGACCAAACCTTTGACCATCCTCTAAAATACCGGGTATTACAACTTTTACTTGTCCTCAGGGTGTTTTTACATATCGCAGGATGCCTTTTGGTTTGTGTAATGCCCCTGCCACCTTTCAAAGGTGCTCTGGAATTACACCCGGAACAATTGGCGCCGTCTGTGGGAAAAGATACTAGAAGCTAGTCACATTCATTCCCAAACAAAAAAAAAAAACAAAACAAAAACCCACCCAAAAAGCTAAGAAGATGTCGAAACAACCAGAGAAGGTGTTGGTGGAAAACAAATTCTACCAAGACGACACATTCCACAACTCATAAATCGGGCAGTCCCCCACCGGCCGTATCACCAATACGACGAACGGGACGCCAAAGGAACAAGATATGCCGCTGCCCGCCGACCAGGTCACCATCATGGGACATGTGGTTGATGCAGCAAAGTTGAAGCTACTCCTGGACATAATTGCTAATACGCCGGCTCACACTGTCACACCGACAAGAGCGGCGGAACCCGTCCAGGAGACCAGGGCCCAGAATGTGACTCCAAGAGACTTGAATGGAGCACTGGAAGAAGCTGACCCTGTCAAGACGCCGGGGGAGCTAAATGCAATCGAGCCAAAACCTCGATCACCTCGGCTAAAGCCGGGAGTGACGGGGGAACGAGCCGAAAGATGCAATCGAGCCAAAACCTCGATCACCTCGGCCAAAGCCGGGAGTGACGGGGGAACGAGCCGGTAAATGCAATCGAGCCAAAACCTCGATCACCTCGGCTAAAGCCGGGAGTGACGGGGGAACGAGCCTAAAGATGCAATTGAGCCAAAACCTCGATCACCTCGGCTAAAGCCGGGAGTGACGGGGGAGCGAGCCGAAAGATACAATCAAGCCAAAACCTCGATCACCTCGGCCAAAGCCGGGAGTGACGGGGGAACGAGCCGAAAGATGCAATCGAGCTAAAACCTCGATTCCCTCGGCCGAAGCCAGGAGTGACGGGGGAACGAGCCGGTAAATGCAATCAAGCCAAAACCTCGATCACCTTGGCTAATTAAAACCGAGGGCGACGGGGGAACGAGCCGATATGCCTAGATATTTACAACGGCAGTCAGAACGTAAACTCGATCACCTCGGCTAACTAAGACCGAGAGTGACGAGGGAACCACGACTTGCCCTCGGCTAATTAAGATCGAGCTTAAGAATGTATAAGTACCGTTGAGACGCAAATCTGACACCTCGGCGAATTAAGACCGAGCGTGAACGAGGACGCAATCAATAATGCTCTATAGATACGAACGCTGTCGCGCCGTAACCCCGATTCCCTCGGCCAAGGCCGGGAAGCAGCGGGCCACAACGACCGATACGCTAACATGTTTACAGCGGCGGTTGGGACACGCTCCTTGACAGAATGCCAATCGACGTATCTTCTTCAACACGCTCCTTGGTATCTACTTGCCAAACGGTCCACTCTCAACCCTGGTCTCGGCCAACGTCTCTCTCTTTTCCACATCGGATGTCCATTACACATCCATGTGGAGGGGGGATAGGGTACGGCCTAAGCAGAACCAAACCGAGGTAGAAGAAGCCGGGGCAGAAGAATTTTTGGAAATTACTTGTGCAGAATATACGCTCAACATACATCGGAGCCCATACCAAGGCATAGACTACGCTGGGGGCAAATTGATGGGGCATATTCTGCACCGCTGACCAAGTCAACATATTGAGCAAGGTCAAAGATATCCACAAGCAAGTCAACGACTTAGACAGCCTTACCGACGCACTCTGTCGGCCTGTGTCTTGGGTCCCGGCCGGGGCAACTAGCCAGCCGGGGCACACATCCGCGAACTCATATCCAAGACCCCTCGGCGGCGAGTCAACACGGCCCGCCGGCCTACCATGGGTCCCTCGGCCGAGGGTAGATCAGTCTTTCCACCTGCTAGCCACTTGGCCACTTGGCCACTACGTGACAAAAGGTGAAAGTCTATAAATACTCCTCAACTCTCATTGAGGAAAGGATCCAATTTAATCCACAGTTTAACCTAAGAATCACTATTCATCTGGTAATATCTTCCTTATCTCTCTACAATACGTACTTTGCCAAGTAACAACAACTTACCTCTCTAAGTTACTGACTTGAGCGTCGGAGTGAGTTCGCTCGGCCCAAAGCCGAGCCCTCAGTTTGTTCATCGTTCCAGGAGACCGCAAGGAGGATTCAACTAAAGACATCATTCTACAAGCACGGGTGGTAACATATAACTGCTCTGGAATTACACCCGGAACAATTATTATTATTATTATTATTATTATTATTATTATTATTATTATTATTATTATTATTATCTCATATTAATAATGTATTAATACTTGTTACCTTATTTATCGTATAATACCGTTACCATATATACTTATACTAGTATGTGTTATATGTATACATCCTCCGTCATATGTTATTATGTATTATTTAATTTAATTATTATTTCCCGTCTCATAATTACACATCTCAATTATTAATAAATAATTAAAATATAAAATATCCATTTCCATAAATCACATTTTTAATAAAATGATGTTGACCAAACCTTTGACCATCCTCTAAAATACCGGGTATTACAACTTTTACTTGTCCTCAGGGTGTTTTTACATATCGCAGGATGCCTTTTGGTTTGTGTAATGCCCCTGCCACCTTTCAAAGGTGCATGATGAGGAAATTTTCTGAGTATATAGAGTCTATTATGGAGGTCTTTATGAACGATTTTAGTGTCTATGGAAGTTATTTTGCTAATTGTCTAACCTTGATAAACTGTTGCAGCGTTGCATTGAGGTTAATCTTGTGCTTAACTGGGAGAAGTGCCACTTTATGGTCAACGAGGAAGTTGTCTTAGGGCACTTGGTTTCTGACAGGGGCATTGAGGTTGATAAAGCAAAGGTGCAAGTGATTCAGCAACTACCTTCTCCTGTTAATGTTAAAGAGTAAGGAGTTTCCTTGGTCATGCTGGCTTTTATCGCCGGTTCATTAAGGATTTTTCAAAAATTGCTAAACCACTTACACAGCTGTTGCTTAAGGATGTCCCCTTTGCATTTACTGACGAGTGTCTTTCTGCTTTTAATAGGTTAAAGCAGGCCTTGATTTCAGCACCAATTATTCAGCCTCCTAACTGGGATCTGCCATTCGAGATCATATGCGATGCCAGCGATTATGCACTAGGAGTGGTGTTAGGCCAGCGGAAAGACAAGGCTTTGAATGCAATTTACTATGCGATTTACTATGCGAACCGTGGCTAAGGTACTTCAATCTGGTTTTTACTGGCCTACCTTATTTGCTAATGCTAAAGTGTTTATTTCAGCTTGTGATGCTTGCCAACGCTCTGGGAATATATCTAAGAGACATGAGATGCCACAAAATGGCATTCTAGAGGTCGAGGTTTTTTATGTCTGGGGCATTGATTTCCAGGGACCATTCCCATCTAGTAAAGGTAACAGGTATATTTTAGTAGCATTAGATTATGTGTCTAAATGGGTGTAAGTCATTGCTTCACCTAACTGTGATGCCAAGACCGTGATTAAGATGTTCAAAAAGATTATTTTTCCCCGATTTGGTGTCCCTAGGGTCGTCATTAGTGATGGGGGAATGCACTTTAAAGAAAAGAAACTTACTTCTATATTGTCTAAAGTCGGTGTCCAACATCGTCGTGGTTTGGGGTATCATCCCCAAACTAGTGTGCAGGTTGAGGTCTCTAATAGGGAACTAAAAGAGATTTTGGTTAAGGTAGTTTCTAAATCAAGGAAGGATTGGAGTCTTAAATTAGATGACACATTATGGGCTTATCGGACTGCTTTTAAAACACCGATTAGTGCATCATCATATCGGTTGGTTTATGGGAAGTCCTGTCATTTACCTGTCGAGTTAGAGTGTAAGGCTTGGTGGGCTATTTGTGAATTAAACTATGATCCTAAGTTATGCGGTCAGAATCGTTTATTGCAGCTAGATGAGCTGGAAGAGTTTAGGCTAAATGCCTATGATAGCTCGCGCATTTATAAAGAGAAAACGAAGAGATGGCACGACAAACGGATCATACCTCGAGAATTCCATGTCGAGCAGAAAGTGTTGCTGTTTAATGCCCGACTGCGCTTATTTCCTGGTAAGTTGAAGTCCAAGTGGAGTGGCCCTTATACAGTGACTGCTATCACCAAATTTGGGTCCGTTGAATTAGAAAGTTCCGAGGGCAACCGGTTTAAAGTCAATGGGCTGTAACAACCTGGATTATAAAAAAAAGTAAAAACTTATATAAAGTAAATATCAGAGTACGATACTGATAAAAGGGTCAAGGTGGCGGAAACACCTGACCAATCCGGTTTGCTACTAAATCCAAAAGAACTAATACATTATTCAAAGGGTTCTTAAAACTTAAAAACAAACTCCTATTTTATTATTAAGCTCGCTTTGCACATTCCCCAAGCAAGCATCAACCAAACAGCAACAAACGTTCAACCTGAACAACCTGAGAAGGGGGTCGACAATTCAGTCGGGAGTAACTAGATGCTCTTCCAGTCATGTTTACAACAATTGAATATAATCAACAATCATTAACAAATGAAATATAAAACCAGTAAACATGTGAGATCATCTATACTCATGAAAGACCCAACAAAGCTTACCATGACTTCTCAATCTTAAACGAATGCAATCATGCAAACCTAGACCATATGCAACTACTAGGCCATGAATACTTACAAGACTAGTAGTGACAAATGACCCACAATAACCTAAGGCACAAAGCTAGCATTAAAGCATAGCAAACATGGTGACACACAATCCACAGCAACAGAAGGCACAAAGCTAGCAACAAAGCATAGCGAATAGAGCGAACGCCCATTAGAGCGTATAACCACTGCCTCTAACTTGTCAGAGCATATAACCACTACCTCTAGCTGACGGAGCGTATAACCACTGCCTCCATCGATGTGGAGCGTATAACCACTGCCTCCACGGTACTATGTATAACGTATAACCACTGCCTATATGTCTAAGACCTGGCCAGACTCTCGGTAAACCGAACGACACTCAGGACCCAGAGCGTATAACCACTACCTCTGGCCACCCCCGAACATAGACCAAACAAATCCCGCATCAACGGGTAGCGTTGGTTCATTCCGATAGTATATAACTGATACTATCGTCATCTATTCAAACTAGCAAACAAACCAATGTACAGTATAACTAACTGTACTAACATGCGTGAACAACATCACGACTCAACCCATAGGATAGTATAACTGACCCTCCTGCTTATCATATGAACAAGAGTAACCAAAGATATATGCAACACAAGGACATAACACGTTCAACACAATACAACATATGAAACAAGTATAAGCAACCAATGTTATAGTAACTTCAGCTATAACTTTAACATTAACCATTCAATGTTATAATAACCCTAACCATAACATAAACTTTGGATGCGTGGTTATAGTAACCTCGACTATAACTTCAACATATATAACTTGAAGATATACTTACCTCAACTATAACTTTGACATGAAACTCAAAGTTATACTAGTTCCAACCATAACCTTGAGCCATAATCTCAGGATACGTTAGTTCCAGCTATAACCATAACTCGTACTTCAACGTTATAGTAGCTCCAGCCATAACTAGAGTAACCACCCAAAGTTGTATTAACTTTAGCTATAACTCATGAATCATCATCAAAGTTATACTAGCTTTAGCTATAGCTTTAGAGAACACCCTTGGCCGCCTATTATGCCGCCACTAGGGTTTATTCGTAAACCCTAATTACGCTCATGACACCCATAATAAACGCATAACCAACATACGATATATAATTAATACATTAAAACATATACAAACATGTGATAACATAATTAACATGATAATAAACAATCAAACATGTACTAATCATACAAAACATTCATTAAATCATATTAATTACATCAATTGGTATAAACACAATTAAAAGAAAATATCTAGTTACCTTATTAAGCAAATAATCTTAAAGATCGTCTTCAATGATATAAACGTCTTCTCCAGGAGCAACTTCCACGCCTTCATTGAATCATCCACGTACCAAAGATAACGAATCTAATAAATATACTAATATATATAAAAACTACGCGGAAACATAAAACTTACGAAGAAGATAGATAGATCCAAGAAGTAGGATCGATCTAAGCACGAAGAACGATGAAGAACGAAGAAGAAATGAAGAATGGCACGAAACCCTAGGCGAGGGGCGCGCGGCACAAGGGAGGAAGAGAGGAGAGAAATTAGGTTTAGGGTTTTGTGAGAATTATGAGAAAAGAAAAACAAGGGTTTGGTTTCCCTTCTTATATATAGAGAAGCTCATGGGTTTATTCTAGGTTTAGGCCCAAAACTCGCCCATCTACACCAAAAACACGTGAGACCCAAGGAAGGAGCGGGTCTTCATCGTTTTTCGAGCCCAACGAACCCAAAAATAAGAGACGGATATTTTCCCGGAAAATAAAATATAAAATATGGGAAAATAAAATTATAGAATTATATTAAGGAAATTAGGGGTGTTACATGGGCAATATGTGAAGCATTACCATGAGGCAAATGACTTGGGTGGCAGAGTTGAAGTTCTCTACTTCGACAATCCTGATGGGCCAGATAGTTGAAGCCAAAAGGTCGTGCGGGACCTCTTAAACCTGCGCTATCCGGGAGGCAACCCTGCCTGTTTTTGTTGTAATTTTGTTTAAACCTTTTGAATTATCTTTGTGTGATTTAGGTGTTATTTTTACAAATAATAGGCTGAACATTTAAGCTATTTTGTTAGTTTCGTAGAATTTTTGTCGCGTTTTGCAGGATTCTCACGTGAACTGTTCGATCGAGAGCTTTGTGTACTCGATCGAACATTTCTAATGTTTATTCTCCTCGATCAAACACATGTTCTTCTCGATCGAGTATCTGCAAAATAGGCCTTTTCGATCGAGAGCCCATTCTCTTTGATCGAGACTTTCTGATGCCAATTTTACTCGATCGAGCATTTATGTCCTTTCGATCGAGTAATGCTGATATATTTCGCATGCTGCGATGTCACGAGGCTGATTACGACCTCCCATGTTCATGGTCGGTTTGGGGGGGGGGTCCCTACTTCACGTCATCTTGTAAGTTTTCCGAGCTTATCCTTTCCTTTTCTCTTCAGTTTGCATTCCTTTTCCTTTTTTTGGTACAATGAGGGCATTGTACGGTTTGGTTTGGGGAGGTATGCATCCATATCTGTGTTTGCATATTGTTTTATTGCATTTCCGTTTACACGTTTACTTATTATTCTCATGCATTGTTGTTTTTCATTCAAAAATCGTATAAAATCCAAAAAAAATTCACGTTTAATTTTGCTTTTAGGATTGAGTCGGAACGTTGAAATTTTATGCTATCTTTAGTCTTTTACCCTTGTCGTGCATATTCTTAACATTTTGTTGGCATGGTAATGTGCATAATCTACGAGTTTTTGTTTCAAACTTATCTGAACGAATAGACTTGACTCATTTATTGGCAAGCTAATACATTCTAAGGTTTAGAGCTTGATAAACTGGTGACATTCATGACCATTTTCATATAGGATGTGAGTAGTACTCTCTATAAGGCATGTAACATCAATTTGCACGTGCATGACGCTCTTTTCTGGTACCTGTATGCATTCGGTTTGTGGTGGTGGCACACGTGGAGAGGTAACTTACAATCCCTTCTTTCATTACTATCCATAAACTTCACAATAGCCAAAATCTGCCTTTTTGACCCCTTTATTACATCCAAACTTAGCCTGCCCTGTCAAGCTAGTTCCAGTGGTTTTTGCGGGTATGCTGTTACCCTTGTCTTTTTGGCTCGCTTTGAAAGGATTGAAGTTGGTAGTATGAACTGAAGAAATGAATTGAGAAAAAGAAGATTGAAAAAGAAAAAAAAATAAGAATGTTGAAGAAAAACAAAAGGAAAAACATAAAAATAAAGATCGTTGAATAATACGCCCATGCTTATCATTACTTCTTATGTGGACTCCTTTGTTTGTGTGAGTGATGTTTTGCCACAATGGCACAGTTCTACATTTTATATTGAGTGGTGAAGCGGGATGATTCTCTTATTTGGTTATGGTTGTACTGGCTTGACTTTATCTCCACTTATCCAAATCTATTTTGCCCCTTCTTACCCAATAACCTCACCTCACATTATATGTAAGTCCTCGGCGTGTGTTTCGATCCTGTTTGGTTGGAATGCATATGTACGGTCGGTAGATTTCGGTTTCATGTCAGTTGCATGCATGTTCTTATAGGTCGAGTTAGGTGAGTATCTCTACTTCTTTCTATCTCATGCTAATATACTCACCCTGTGCTTAATTTTTGTGATGAGCGACCCGTGAGAGTCCGATATATATGAGTCTTGTAAGGTTGATGGTTCAGTAGTTTAAAGCATTGATTTAACTCGTTTGCACTTATTTATCGCCACTTTGTTAGTTGCTGCATTTAACTGGCTTGGGTTAACGATTTGTAGCTGATGAGTTGGTCCCGTTCCATTAGCTGTCTTTAGTTGCATTCATAGTTTTCTTGGGGACAAGCAAATGTTTGGTTTGGGGAGATTCAACTATCACATGCACCAAACACGTCCCGTTACCCATGCTAGTGACCGTCTCGAGTCAAGAGGGCAAGTACCCAACCTTGAGACGTCTCCCAAGCTTGTCACAAACCCTCTAAAACTCAAACCGGGTTCATTTTAATTTTTAACTCACCCTAGTTCATTGGTTCATTGGTTAGGCTCCAAAACCTGGCTCTGATACCACTTTGTAACACCCCCATAGGTCGAGACCCTTCCTCTAGGCAATTCCCATCACATGGAGGTGTCACAAGCCTTGGTTTCCCAAGAGTGTAGTGCGAACAACAAGTAAATAAGTACTTTAGATTACATAGATAATTAAGTTGTAATGTTCAGTGACTAAAAGTTAAGGGATATGAAAGTCATCCCAATAGTACAACCAAATCGAATGGAGTTTTTAAATGTCAAAACTAAACAAGAACAAGTGGCGACAACAAGGTAGACCGCTCCCAAGCCCGCTACTCAATATGCGCACCTGTCGACACTGCTCCCCATATGGGCGGAAATCACTATATGGTTCATCACAGACAATCAAACCCAAATGTTAGCCAATGATATAAATGCTTAATGATTAATGAGAGATGCAGCTAACTTACTAATTTAATGAGGTGTAAAAAACGTGACAAGTATCCACCAAACTCTTTTCCTCCAACTGTGACCGGGACACGCCCACGACGTCACCAATACCACTAAGGTACTCGGAACACGTCCGTGGTACCAGGCCAAGAACGACTCGAGTCCCCTGCCAGACCACATGCCTCACCGCATGAGTCCCTCCATAACCCAAGTACTCAATGTGCACATTCTCTTGGAGTGGGAAGCTCCAAGGGAGACTTGAGCGGAAGACGGTTTCCCAACCGCCTTCCATCTCCAAAACCATCATCAACATCCCCCAACAATCTCCAATGGCAACAATTCACCAACCATAAGAACAATTAACTAAACAAGTATGCCACTAAATTCATACAACAACCAATTCATGCTCATAATTTCATTAATTCATTTTCTCTTCTTTTAATTGCTTATTAACATGTTATAACGCAAGATAATTAACATTAGAATCATTCACCATGCTTATTCTTCCCAAAATCATCATGAGACCACAATATGTACAAAACCCTAATTATCCAAAACATGTTATAATGCAACTACTATGAAATAAATGTAACTAATGATATTAATTGTACAATTAAACACTCATAACACCATAGTTAAGTAGGAAAACCCTACCTTGAGCTTATCTCCAAAAATCCACATGCTACTTCTTAGAAATGCTCCTCAATGAAGCTTCCTACACATATTAATTATTACAATCAATACTACAATCTATTATAACAAACATACTAAATTAATCCCTTGCCTTCTTACAACATAGTTAAGTAAGGAGTAATCTACTAACTAAATAAGGTTGCTAAGACAAGATAGAAGATAAGATGAAGTGTAGATCTACTTACAACAAAGAAGAAAGGCTAAGGAGGCAAGAATTTTCTTTAGAAAAATTAGGGTTCTTGAGAGGATTTGCTGGTAGAGAGTTTAGAGAGAAGTTGGGAAAGTTTAGAGAGTGGTGAATAGTGTTTGAGAGGGGTTTTGGTGTAGAAAATCTGGAGTGATAGAGTTATGAAAGTGACATTTCATCAAATATTTTCCCGTATAAATCTCACTCGATCGGCACTTGGTCGAGTGGAAGCCCACTCGATGGAGTAGAGGCTTCACTCGGTCGAGTGGATGGTCACTCGGTCGAGTGACCGACTTTTCAGGCCTTCCATCCTACTGTATTGGAGTACTCGGTCTTCCACTCGGTCGAGTGGAGCTGCACTCGGTCGAGTGGGTTCTTTATTCGGTCTAACTATAACTTACATAAATACGAAGTATTACACATTCTCGGTCGAGTATGGGTGATACTCGGTCGAGTATGCCTCACTCGGTCGAGTATACCTACTACTCGGCCGAGTGATCATAATCCAGTAGTTACTGCTACGTACACAACAAACAACACTCGGTCGAGTGCCTGATTAATCGGCCAAGTGTCCCCTACTCGGTCGAGTACCCGCCTCTGCTCGGCCGAGTCATGTCAAAAACGGGCTATAAACTATCATTAACATACTTATCATGCCTTTCTATGTACATACGTACACAATACTCCACTACCCTTTTTTTAAAAGCCATGCAATAAATACATAACATGCTCAAGATCTATCATATTCAACTACGCAATTTACTTTTCACAGACTACCATATTCAAACTCTTTCATCAGCTCATCCAACAACTTCACAAGATTCAAAGTTGCAAGTACTACACACGTGACTCGAAACATACAACGGTTCCCAAGACTCCCCCATGTGACCGGCTCGAGATCGTAAGGCCCTCATTGCGACTTTGGGATGTCTCCCAAGTCTTTGCGGTAGCTCCAAACAACTCTCCCCGAGTTCATTTTATTTAGACTCCCTATGTTCATTAGGTTCATTAGTTTTAGGTTACAGAATCGTCACTCTGATACCACTTTGTGACACTCCCACATACCAAGGTGCCTTACCAGGACCACCCTAGCATGAGAGACCGCCACCATCTCGATTTCCCGAGGCTAATAAATCAAAGTTACCATTCCACAACAAAATTATAAAAGTATAAAGCGTTAATGTTTACATGTTCCCAAAATCCAAAACCAAAATACTATTTGCTAGAACTAAACAACTGAAACTATGAAAGTAAATCTCAGGACAACGGATGCTAGACTCGAGTGATGACTCCCCATCTCATCCCCAAAGCTAATAATCATCATCACCTGTCACAATCTGCTCACCATCCCTGAATGGATCACCACGGATTTTACAAAACAACAACAGGGTCAGTTTACTGCATAATCAAAATAAGACAAGTACGAAAAGATAAACAGCTGATCATCATCCACCTCTAACTCCCAATCAAATCATGTAACTGACTACACACTAAAGTGTGTAGCCCTGCCAGTGGGGGACCGCAGCCGTACCCACCAAATCCCCGCTCATCAACGAGCGATAACCCTTTTCATTAATGTGCACATTCCCTCATGTGGCGGGTTTCACAGAGGGCAAAACTAGGGTGTGAAGTCACTCCCATAAGTGACTTCACTCAGCTGAGGACGCGCCTCGCGAACATTACCAACAACCATCACAACACCAACACCAAACTCTTATCCATCAACAGTAGATAATCACAATATCAAACGTACAAACAATAACCACATAATCTCAATTCAATTACACAGTAAACCGAGTAGGGAAGCCCTACCTTAGCACAAACTGCAATGAGATAATCAAACAAGCTGGAATGGCTCTTCTACGAAATCTTCACCTAACAACAATCACATGATACCAATTATGACATGCCAAAATCCCTCTTTTTCGCCCAATCATAATTAGGGCAAAAACCCTAAGAGACAAATCAATAGAACTTATGAAATCAGAGGCTTACCGACACGATCGATGCAAGGAAAGATGAACTATACTCACGAACGGTCCACGCACTTGAGAGAGAGATTTGTTAGAAATCTATATCCCATTACTTAACATATTCATATATGTTTCAAATTTAATTTAGTCATAAAATTAATTAGATCTTATGCATGTAAACATAAGTAAATATTAAGGAGAAATCATCATTCTTACATTGATATTTCGAATCAAAGGGCACAAGTAAGATCTCCTTCTTACTTGTTCTTGAGCACTCCTAAAATGGAAGAACAAAGGATTCAAGTATAGAATCCCTCCCAAGGAATAATACCCAAGGTAACTACTTAATAAAATTAATATTATTAATACTAGAACAATATTAATTTAAATAAAATTGACCCAAAAATATTTATTTGGTCTCTTAATATTCGGTTAAGAGAAGGAGAAGAAGGAAGAATTTTATCTATCTAAAAATCTAATTTTTGATGGTTGAATGAATAATAATGCACTAAACTTTCAAGTAGTGTATTAGGCAAATTATAGAGAAAACCCATGGTCTTTCTCTATAGACAAAACCGGGTAGGGGGGGAGTTTTTATGGCCAATGCATGAGCAAGGTGTTCTTCACAAGAGGCACTAGGTATGCATGGCTAGGTTTAGGTAAACTGATTATGTTTTCCACTTAATTAATCAACACAATATTTATCCTAAAACACTCCATTATTTCGGTCCATTTTAAGATAAAATGGATTCCATTTTATCTTTGTCAATTTGTCACATGTCACATGTCATGTAAAATTGTTATGTATTTTTAACATATTAAAAATCAACGCATTAATAAAAATACGTCATATACAAAATCGACTTAGTAATTCATAATTACTTGTACCAAAATAATTTACCAATTATAAATCACAACATCTTGTATTTATAATAAATTATTCATTCAGTTCAATTGCTTCCGTAAACAATAATTTCATCTAAGCAATAAAACAATTCGATTACTTAGACCGTATCTTATTTAATCAAATTATAATGAGATACGCAAATATTACTTCCAAAATCGTCCGTCAATTTCAAGTAATTTAATTAACCCGTATCGTCATACGATCAATTAAATAATCAATTAAGAGTGTTACCCTTTAGGTATGACCTAAGGGGATCAACTGATCACCACCGTTGCACGACAGTAATGTCAAACTCTAGTCAGCCAATCATTACCGATATGTGTGGACCAGTTGACAGTAAAATATTACTTCCCAATTGTATCCTTAAAATGAGACTTAAACATGTGATCATCATGATCGACAGTTGTGATCGCATTATTGTCGGAGGACACATATTCCAACAATCTCCCACTTGTCCTCGACAAGTGTGCGTCGCCAATTCTCTTGTCCTATTACTATCTCCCACTCAATGCAAGGTGTCTTTCAGGTCGTACTTGCAAGTGATCATATCGAGAGTGGTTTCCTCGATCTGGAGAATAACTGATTGACCGGATTTATCTACCATAGATATCTTCCGAGCGTGGCCACGCATTTCCAGTTCATTACTCCTCGAGTGGCCCTGAGATATTGTTATAACCCTGACTAGGGGTGGACAATTCCTATCGCACTCATTCCCTTCGATTAGCCACAGCCATCATAACCCAAAATATGCCCATTTGACCCCATTTACGAAGGTCGTAGTAACACAAATCAAAGTTAATCTGAAACTGTGCCATCTTAGGCGAACAGTCTTTAGTCAAAAGAATCGACTCATTAGAATACTATAGTAGCTCTCGCCACAACCAGGCTATATAAATTTGCCATAACTCTATAAGCGGTCATAAGGCCCGACATAGTGTTCATAACAGTCTGCCTATGTGATCGACTAGTCATTCTCATATGACTCCATGGCACTTGAACTTGCCATCAATCGCATCACATTCTAGTCACTTCGAGACGTCACCTCATGTAAGTAACTATGGGCGAATACAATGCTAATCCGTGTTCACTTTAACGAGGTTCAATTGTCTCTACAACCCGTTTGGATGTAAGAATGTATAAGAAAGGATAAAAGACAAATGCGATTATGAACATGAACAAAAACAACACTTTTATTTCATTTCAAAATCTAACATAAACTTGGTACACGTTTAAATCCCATGGACGCAACATGTCCATCATACTTGGTCTGCGATAAAGGCTTGGTGACCAGATCGGCTATGTTGTCATCCGTCCCAACCTTACAAATCGCAATTTTCTTTCTTTCAATGAAATCTCTAATTACATGATATTTTCTAAGTACATATCTAGATCTATTACTAGACTTTGGCTCTTTAGCTTGGAAGATTGTCCCACTATTATCACAATAGAGAGTGATACGATCATTAGCGGTAGGTACTACTCTTAGACCTTCCGTGAATTGCCTGATCCACACAGCTTCCTTGGCGGCTTACGATCTTTGCAATGTACTCACCTCCGTAGTTGAATCATGATCCACAGACTTCCTTGAAGCTTCTCCAGCTAACGGCACCACCATTGAGCATGAAAATGAAACCAGCTTGTGATTTCATGTCATCTCTATCCGTTTGGAAACTTAAGTCCGTGTATCCATTAACACGTAGCTCGGTGTCTCCTCCAAACACTAAGATAGAATCCTTAGTTCTTCTCAAGTACTTAAGGATGTTCTTGACGGCTATCCAGTGACTCTCTCCTGGATTTCCTTGATATCTACTCGTCATGCTCAAGGCATACGAGACATCAGGACGTGTGCATATCATGGCGTACATGATGGATCCAACAGCGGAAGCATAAGGGATCATCTTCATGCATTCAACATCATGGGGTTCGGAGAGAGATTGAGACTTGCTCAATATTGTCCCAATTACCATAGGTACCAATCCCCTTTTTTATTTGTCCATGCTGAACCGTCGAAGAATCTTATCAACATAAGACTCTTGACTTAGTGCCAATATCCTCTTGGATCTATCTCTATGGATCCGGATACCTAATATGCGTTGTGTTTCTCCTAAATCCTTCATTTGGAAGTGGTTACCTAACCACTTCTTAACATAAGACAACATCGGAATATCATTTCCAATGAGTAGTATGTCATCGACATACAAGATTAGGAACACAACATTACTCCCACTAAATTTCATGTATAAACATGGTTCCTCAAAACTTCGAGTGAAACCATTCTCTTTTATAACATGATTGAATCGATGATTCCAACTTCTAGATGCTTGCTTAAGACCATAAATGGATCTCTTAAGTTTGCACACTTTGTTAGGATTCTTAGAATCAACAAAACCTTTGGGTTGTATCATGTACACCTCCTCTTCTAAATGCCCATTTAGAAAAGCGGTTTTGACATCCATTTGCCATATTTCATAATCATGAAATGCGGCAATTGCTAATAAAATCCGTATGGATCTTAGCATGGCTACGGGGGCGAAGGTCTCATCATAATGGAGACCTTGGACTTGGGTAAATCCTTTTGCCACTAGCCTAGCTTTGTAGACATCATCATGTCCTTCTATGCCATTCTTGACTTTGAAAATCCATTTGCATTGAAGAGGTCTTGCCCCTTTAGGCAAATCTACCAAGTTCCAAACTTGGTTTTCATGCATAGAATCCATTTCGGACTTCATGGCTTCAAGCCATAAGGAGGAATTTGGATTAGAGATTGCGGCCTTGTAGGTAGCGGGCTCGTCACTTTCTAAAAGCAACACATCGAGTGTTCCATCTTCTTCGATAAGTCCCACATATCGATCGGGATGGCGAATAACAAGGCCCGTTCTTCTAAGTGGAGGAGGGACAACCGCGTTAGATGACGAAGAAACATCTTCTTGCGTCTCTACTTCGGTTTGTGGCTCTTGAACTTCATCAAGTTCAAAATTTCTCCCACTCTGTCTCTTAGAAATAAATTCTCTTTCTAAGAAGACAGCCTCGTAAGACACAAACACTTTGTTTTCTTGTGGTTTGTAGAAGTAGTATCCTCGAGAGGTCGAGGGGTAACCTACAAAGATGCATTTTTCGGATCTTGGGGCAAGCTTGTTGTCGGTCTTTGCCTTGACGTAAGCATCACATCCCCAAATCTTCATATAGGATAGATTGGGAACCCTTCTCGTCTACATCTCACATGGAGTCTTTTCAGTTGTCTTTGTGGGACTATTGTTCAAAGATCTAATTGCGGTTTGAATCGCAAATCCCCAAAACGAGTTTGGTAGCTCGGTTTGACTCATCACTGATCGAACCATATCAAGTAGGGTTCGATTTCTCCTTTCGGCAACACCATTGAGTTGTGGTGTTCCGGGTGGAGAAAGTTGTGATATAATACCACAACCTTTCAAGTGTGAATCGAATTCAAGGCTAAGATATTCTCCACCACGATCAGATCGTAGTGCTTTTATCTTTTTGTTCAATTGGTTCTGTACTTCATTTTGAAATTCCTTGAATTTCTCAAAAGCTTTGATACCGTCGTTTAGTACCAAAATTAAATTTATAGTTCCAAACTAAAACTATAGCTAGTGATAGTAAGGGTCGAACCACAGAGAGACAAGGTTGATTTTGTTTGCTCTTTTTCAGTCTACAAAAGTAACAGATAATTGGGGGTTTTGAAAATGGTTGACTAACAGGCTAATTGCAAAAATGAATATTCTTAACAAGATAAAAAGAGGATCGGGAACTTCGGTTCGCCATGGCAAATAAAGTCGTCAAGCAACAGAGGTCTTATAATACGGTCTCAGGGAAGATAAGCTAGTCTTTCGATCTAAGCTCAAATAACCTCACGGTCTAATAATTCCCTAGAATTTATCAAAGCTTTCACTCAAGAGAAATTCTAAATCTAACGATAAATCAAATTACCAATCTTTCAATCTAGCAAAGGAATCTATCAAAAGATAACAAGACCAATACGGAAGAACTCATGCTACACAACGATCCTAGTTTAATACCATGGCTCACCTTGTTCCCAATCAGAGGAATTACCTACGCATAATCATAACTACACTAATTGCAAAATTAATAATAAAGAACAAATTCAACATGATGGAATCTAACTAGAACAAAGGAGAGAAATTCAATTACTGAAATTAATTGATGAAACAAGAATCAAAATAACAAGTGAAAATAAGAAAAGGAAGAATTGCATAAAAAGCTTACTAATTGAATATCAAGAACCAAGCATTCGAACCAAAGGTTTCCGTCTCAAGCTAGATCTGAAAAGCGAGTTTTTCGAATGAAAAGCATAACCTAAAAGTTCTTTGCGTTCTACCGATAAAAAGATACCGAAAGTTAATTACAAGTTGGGCTTTTAAAAGTCTAACACGGAAAAATAAATATCGCTGAAATCGTCGATCGATGGTCAAGCACGGTCGATCGATCGATTTGAACAGTAGCTTCATCGAGCTCCAGTGGTCGATCGACTGGAAGGCTTAGTCGATCGACTGAAAATGTTGTGCAGTGGCTCCTTGTTGCTTCCAATCAACTCTTCACTCCTTGCACGCATCCCAAGGTGAGTGAATGAACTCTCCTTCCTCTTGGCTTCCTTGAACTTGCTTCCGGAGGACGAATTTGGCTTGATTTAGCCCACTTCCACGCATTCCTACAATAAATCATAGAAAATGCAAAGTAAACCGTTTCGGGAGAAATAGCAGCCTTAAGCTACCAATTATGCGTAGAAATACATGCCAAAACCACAGATAAAGTGTATAGAATATGCACGTATCAAATCTCCCCAAACCAAACCTTGCTTGTTCCCAAGCAAGCACTATGACCCGTATAAAAAACTAAATGGAAAGGAGTACATTTCAGAGCTAACTACAAGTCAATGCCAAACCATTTAATGCCCAAAGTCAACTACTGCAAAGCTTAAATCAAGCGAACAAATTTATGCATATCATAGAATTAAGTCGGGCGTTCGACCTTGCAAGACTCATACAATCGGACTCTCCCAGATCATTCTTTTCTCAGCAAAGCAAATGGTAAGATAATATGTAAAAGAGAAGGAAGAAAAGTATAGTCTCTCACCTAGACTGCGACCGACAAAACATGTATGCTTGACTAGCATGAATAATGATTCTATTTACCGTACATACGCATAACCACCGTCAAGGACTATCACATGCCGAACTATTGCAAAATTTGGATATGTGAGGCTAAGTGGGAAAGAAGGATCAAAACAATTATGGGAAAGTGAAGGTAAGAGCCAAGCTAGTACCTAACGAAACATCAGAAACCGAATCCCGT